>NW_022161250.1:0-20158 GCF_008728515.1 Papio anubis | reverse complement strand
CTGCCATCACAAGTCCATAAATCCTAAATTCAGTAAATTCAAGCCAGTTGTTTCTTGATTATTCATTAGAAAACACATAGCAGAAAATAAGCTAAGTTGAATGCTACAGGACATAGACTTTAAGGAGTTTATTTGCTTGGAAATTACTCTCATAGCATAATTCTAACAATGAGTAGTGTATTTCAAATTACATATTCTTTTTTTTTTTTAATTTATTTATTATTATTATACTTTAAGTTGTAGGGTACATGTGCATAACATGCAGGTTTGTTACATACGTATACTTGTGCCATGTTAGTCTGCTGCACCCATCAACTCGTCATTTACATCAGGTATAACTCCCAATGCAATCCCTCCCCCCTCCCCCCTCCCCATGATAGGCCCCGGTGTGTGATGTTCCCCTTCCTGAGTCCAAGTGATCTCGTTGTTCAGTTCCCACCTATGAGTGAGAACATGCGGTGTTTGGTTTTCTGTTCTTGTGATAGTTTGCTAAGAATGATGGTTTCCAGCTGCATCCATGTCCCTACAAAGGATGCAAACATCCTTTTTTATGGCTGCATAGTATTCCATGGTGTATATGTGCCACATTTTCTTAATCCAATCTGTCACTGATGGACATTTGGGTTGATTCCAAGTCTTTGCTATTGTGAATAGTGCTGCAATAAACATATGTGTGCATGTGTCTTTATAGCAGCATAATTTATAATCCTTTGGGTATATCCCCAGTAATGGGATGGCTGGGTCATATGGTACATCTAGTTCTAGATCCTTGAGGAATCGCCATACTGATTTTTCAGCTCCATTATAATCTCATGGGACCATCATCCTATAGGCAATTCACCGTTGATTGAAAACTCATTGACTGAATCCTCATTATGTGGCCAATGAGTATATTTATATCTAATATAATCTATATATAACTCCAAAAATAGAAATATTTGTTATTCAAAGTGCCCTGAGCAGTCTACTCTTTTTCTCCACATTGTCTAGTTAGTCCAAGTTATCATGAAATGTAGACAAGAATTTAAGACATTTACCTCTTAGTATTCATTAAGCTCTGTCTTGACTTTTGCTATAATTTTGACTTTCCATGTCTCTTGGCTTCAATGGGATGCAACCACCAACCACACGACAACTGTAATTGTCATATTTAAAGGATATCTGTTAGTTTATCTCTTAAACTCTGTTTGGCCCAAGAGGGTTTTGATTGTTCAACATTTTATCTGCAGTTAAGACTTTCAGGTAGAATAATATAAGTAATGTCTATGTCAGGAAGTTTACTTCAAGAAAAATTAAATGTAGTTTAGCTCTCTTTTTTTCTTCAATTTTAGGCAAATATTTCTTTTTTGAGAGTTTAAACTAATTTTAATTTCTGTTGCTTTTTAAATATGTATTTTTACTACAACATGCACCAAAAAGGTTGTTATCTTCCTGTAAAATACACTGGCAGAACACACATATACACAGTAATATATTTTGAAAAATATGGTCTAATTTATGCAATCATAACCTTGTTGACAGGTTTTAAAGTATAGAAGCAAATCTTGAAGTTTTGGTTGACAAAATAAAGATGAAATGTCAGAGATTTTCAAGGACATGGCTCATCTATACATTTTTCCTTAGGGGTAAAAAGGAAAAGACATAGGAAGTTGGCATTAATCAAACTAAACTTTCTGAGTCGTGAATAGTTCTGACACACATTTAACTCTTATTTTCCATTGTAAATGCTTTTAAAGTACCATCTCTATATAAATGTCCAAATATTAATTTTGTCTCATTTTTAGGATAAATTACATTTTATTTTCCTTGCTTGAGTATCTTTTATGGACTTTGGGAGAGTCTATCTTAAAATGCTGTTTGTACATTTTAATAAGATAAGTAAGCAGCATTGAGGAAGGGGGTCCAGGTAGAGGGAGAACAATTGTTGTGAGAGACGGCTAATCACATACAACCCACTGGCACAATTTTCTACTTCCAAATGCCTCACTTTGAAGGTACCTTCAGTGGCATAACCTTGTTCTGCACCTAGCCCCTCTCCAGCATGACCCTGTAAAACTTCCCTCCAGTCCCTGTCTCTTTGCAGACACCTTTCTTGTAACATATCTTCAGGCTTTCTCTAATATAGCTGCCTTCTTCGTTATCCACAAGTGTCTTGGTAAATTAATTTAAGGCCCATGATTGTGGCCCTGGCCAGTTCCACTCATGACCCTATTTTCAAGGAGAAAAACACAAAATAATGACAAAATACCTACTTTAGTATTTAATCACATAAGATGATGAGCATATTTCAGTCAAAACTACTTGCTAAATACAGTAGCTCATGCCAACATTTTGGGAGGCCAAGGTGGAAGAATCAGTTGAACTCAGGAGTTTAAGAGCAGCTGGGCAACATGGCAAGACACCATTGCTATTTTTTAAAAAAATAAAATAAAAGACCAAGAGTATTATTTGACAAAATATTGACCTAAGATGTGATCGTTCTTCAATACTGAAAAAAAGGTGCATTAGAATATTTTTCTTTTTTTTTCATTAAATATATATTTCTCCAATATGTTTTAAGTTTTCCACAATAGGCTATGCATGGTGTCTCATGCCTGTAACCCCAGCACTTCAGGAGGCCGAGGCAGGTGGATCACCTGAGGTCAGGAGTTTGAGACCAGCCTGATATGGAGAAACCCTGTCTCTAGTAAAAAAAATACAAAATTAGCTGGGCTTGGTGGTGCATGCCTGTGATCCCAGCTACTCAGAAGTCTGAGGCAGGAAAATCACTTGAAGCCAGGAGGCAGAAGCTGCAGTGAGCCAAGATCGTGCCATTGCATTCCATCCTGAGCAAGAAGAGAGAAACTCTGTCTCACACACATACACACACACAAAAAGTTTTCACAATAAATATATTGTCTTAGGAGTCAGAAGAAAAGCCCATACTTTTCTTTCTTCTTTGTTGTTTTGAGAAAGTGGGTAAATTGCTACACATTATATAGTCATTCCTTGTTATTTATGGGAATTGATGCAAGGACTCCCATAGGTACTAAAATTCGTGGGTGTTCAAGGACATGACATAAAATGGCACTGTATTTGCATATAATACATGCACATGTTTTCATATGCTTTAAATCCTTAGACGATTTATAATACTTAATAAAATATAAATGTTACATAAAGTCTTGTTATACACTGCATTGTTTTATGATTTATACTTTTTACTGTATTGTTATTTTTTATTGCATATTTTTTCCAGATATATTTGATCCTCTTTTGAATTCTTGGCCCTGGAAGCAATGGATGCAAAGCACTGACTATATAAGTATATCCTTACATCTATATGTGAGTGTTTACACATGCTTGCATGTGTTTGCATGTGTATTTTTTTTTCTTTAATTCAACTTCATGCCTTATCTGCAAGTAACACAAGTGACACTTTTTTTTTTTTTTTTCCTTAGGGTCTTAACTGTGTTTCTTAGGCTGGGAGCAGTAGCATAATCTTGGCTAGCTAAGTTTTGTACTTTTTGTAGAAACAGGGTTTCACCATTTGGCCAGACTGGCCTTAAATCCCTGACCTTAAGTGATCCACCCACCTTGGCCTCCCAAAATGGTGAGATTACAGGCATGAGCCACTGAACCCAGCATACAAGTGACAATCTTTATAGACTCACAATTGTAAAACAAGCATGTCCTAATTCCTTTATTGTATGCTCATGTGAAATTATTATCATTAAACTGAAAAATTTTTAGCAACTTCTTTTTTATCACTCTTGGGTGAGAGTAGAAAAATCTTTAATCCAGGGCCAAACTACTAAATAAATACTCTTCTTTAGTTTTTCTGGTTATTTTTTTTTTAAGAGACAAAGTCATTGCTGCCCAGGATAGATTGCAGTGGCACAAAGCAATGCTTACCTCATCCTCAAATCCCTGAACTCAACAATTCTCCTGTCTCAGTCCCCCAAGTAGCTAAGAATATATGAATGCACCACCTTGCCCAGCCTAATATTTTTATTTTTATTTTATTTTTGTAGAGACTAGGCCTTGTTATGTTTCACAGGCTGGTCTTGAACTCCTTGTCTCAAGTAATTCTGCCACCTCAGCCTCCCAATGCACTGGGATTACATGCATAAAACACCATGCCCAGCCTGAAGCAGTACTCTTGAGTATATTCTGTGTTAATGTCCTGGGTGTTAGGTAGTCTTTTCATTTGCATTGATTGGGAGATAAAGTATGCTCTTTCTTTTACAATGTGTAGGAAATGTTCTCTCTAAACAGATAAATGAACCCTTCATCAACACATATTTCATTCATATGAGCCTACGTATACTCAGATTTTTAAAAATAAAAGTTACACCAAGTGTGTCTGCCTCTCTAGACTCCTCTTCTACCCTCTGCTTCTCTGCTGCCTCTGCCACCCCAAGACCAGCCCCTCCTCCTCATCTTACTGAATGTGAAGATGGCAAGGATGAAGACCTTCATGATGACCTACTTCCACTTAATGAACAGGTAATACATCTTTTCTTCTTCATTATTTTAAATATTTTTTCCGTAGCATACTTTATCATAAGAGTAAAGCATATTACAAAGATAACTTATGAAATATATGTTAATCTGCTGCTTATGCTATCAATAAGGCTTCTGGTCAACAGTGAGCTATTGATAGTTAAGTTTTGAAGGAATCAAAAATTACACATGAATTTTCAAATTGTGGGAGATCAGCATACCTATACCAATGTTGTTCAAAGGTCAGCTGTCATATTTCTACTATCCACTGTCTGTATCCCACTATAAGACACTACATTCCGTGATTGACAGAAATTTTGGTCAGTTGTACACCAGGAGAAGTATGTTTAGAACCTGGGATTGTGTCTAATACAAAGAAGGTATTCAATAACTATTTTATGAAACAATTAAGGAATTTTTCAATACTTAAAATAAAAAGGTTTCTATTTTATTAAAAAAATTATTTTTAAAAAATATCTTTTTATATCTTTTTAAAAAAAGAATTGATCAATAATAGTATCTTACTAAAGAGTTGGGGAATTGTTTTGAGGTAGCACTTGGGCACCTTTATGTGACCACCTCTACTTTACCAGTTGATGATTGAAAATTTGTGTAAAAAGAGTTAGTTTTCTATAGACATATATCCTTACTTTAACATTATATGGACATATATTTTATATAAAATGGAAAACTCATATTAACTGCCAAAAAGTTTTCATATGAACAAACTATATTCAAGTTTTATAAATGTATTCCAGAGCAAACTTCAAATATATATATGCAAACATACACTTCTCCTAAAAAGGTAGAATTTGCAAAGGGTGTGTCTAATCAAACATTAGTAGTATGCAAAGAAACATAAAAAAATCAAGTTGCATTAAATGACTTCAATAAATAGATGCAGAACAATAAATGACATAGATGGTACAATTATTAGAACAGAGCATTAAGCAATCCTCTATAAATTCCCATAGTAGTGAAAGTGGTGAAAATTATTGATATAAAACATGCCCAGAAAAATGTAAAAACTAAATTAGGCCTCTAGATTTAGAAGATGCAATGTCTGGGATAAATATTATATTAGGTGAGATTAATATATTAGGCATAGCAAAAGAAAAGATTGGTGAAATTGAATACTCAGCCAATGAAATTACTCAAATAAAACTTCAACATCAAAACGATGGATTAAAAAGAGGACAGAGATCCAGGGAACTATGAGACAACCTCAACCAGAATAATACACAGATAATTGGAATCAGAAATGGTGGCAAAAATTCATATTTAAAGAAATAAAGCCAAATTTTTTCTAAATTTAGTGAAGCTCATAAACTCACAGATCCATGGAGTTCCAATGAATATGAAACAGAAAAAAAATTTAAACACAAAAGCAAGGCATATCACATTCAAAAACAAAGTGTGTCTCCCAAAGTGTGGAGAAATCTTTAAAACTATTTAGCTTAAAAATTCATTATATACAGAGGAATACAAATAACCATCATATTCTCATCATAGACAATGCAAGACATGAGAAAATGTTCAAAAAATGTTAAAGAAATGCCAGAAAATAACAGTCAGCCTAGAATCCTAAACTTAATAAAAAATCACACGAAATTAAAATTGAAATAAAACTTTAACTTCCTCCCCGCAAAAAAAAAAGAAAACTGAAAAAGTAAACATCTACAAACCAATACTACAAAAAATGTAAAAGAAAACCATTTTAGCAACAGGAGAATCATAGCAAATAGAAATGCAGATTTGTACAAGTGAATCATAAACCTCAGAGATGACACATAAGACAGTAAGATATAAAAAGAATGTTTATTTTCTAAAACGCTATTTAAAGGTAACTGCCAAACGTCTTAGTCAGCTAGGGCTGCCATAACAAGCCTGGAGTTTATCACTACTCCACGCTTAGTGATATAAGCAATAACAGTCTATTTTCTGGCCTTGTGTGGTGGCTCACACTTGTAATCTCAGCACTTTGGGAGGCCAAGGCAGGAGGATTGCTTGAGCTCAGGAGCACAAGACCAGCCCGAACAACATGGTGAAACTCCATCTCTGCCAAAACTACAAAAATGAGCATACATGGTATCATGTACCTGTAGTCCCAGCTACTCTAGAGACTGAGGGGGGAGGATGGCTTAAGCTCAGAGGGCAGAGGTTGCAATGAGCTGAGATCATGCCACTGAACTGTAGTCTAGACAACAGAGACACAAACACTGTCTCAAAAACAAAATACGTCTTTATTTTTCCTTTTATCTCAAAGTTATGGAGGCTGGAAGCTCATAATTAGGGTTAACAGCATAGTTACTTTCTGGTGAAAGCTCCCTTCTTGGGTTGCAAATGACCACCTTTGGCTGTGTCCTCACTTGGCAGCCAGAGAGACAGATTGTGGTCTGGTGTCCGTTCCTATTCTTATAAAGATATAAATCCCTCATGACCTCACCTAATTCTAATCACCACCTAAAGCCTTCATCTCCAAACACTATCATACTGGGAGTTAGGGCTACAATATATGAATTTGTAGGGTAGTACAAACTTTCAATTACATCATGTTACGAATAATTCCCACTATCAATAATCAAATGAAAAGTAAATGATCTGAATGCTTTAATTAGGCCGGGCACTGTGGCTCACATCTGTAATCCCAGTTTTTTTGGAGGCTGAGGTGAAGCATCACTGGAGCTCAGGAATTCAAGACCAACCTGGGCATAATAATAAAAACAAACTCTACAATTAATTAATTAATTAATTAAAAATAAGATTAGTCAGGCTTGGAGGTACACTGTAACCCCAGCTACTCGATGGTAAAGTGGGAGAATTGCTTGAGACCAGGAGGTAGGAATGTTGTTTACATTCACTATGCAGAACCCTGTGATTCTGGTCTTCTTGGTTCATGTGCTACCCAAGACCTACTTTCAAAACCTGGACATTATTTCACACTGTAATTCAGTTCCCTAGCATGCTCTTATAGTTAAAACTGATATCAAACCATATCCTACTGATAACATATTAAAGCAACAAAAGCAAAATTCCTCTTTCAACGTCATTTTCATTATTTCACCCTGTTGCATGCATTGTAGTTATTGCCCTGAAATGTAGTTTCCTACCAAACAATATATCTTGAGAACATGTCATGGCTGAACCTGTATATTTATCTACATTGTCTAAATAGCTGTAGGTCATCAGATAGCAGAAATAAGTTATGCACTTGTGTAACCCTTTCAACAGAGTTCACCACTTGGGACATCTCCAAATGCTGCAAGTGCAATGCTGCAATGATGTTTTCTAGTTGGTGACTTGTTGTGAACATATCATATTGAAATGTCTATAGAGATAGATACATAAATATGCCCACATTGGTCACTGGTCTTACTATCCTCACACCATGTGAAAAAATGGAGTAATTGGCTACATGAGAAATATTGATAAGAACAGGATGTAGGGAAATTCTGGGCAGAATAGAGCAGGTCCCTGGCAAGGGCCTCACCCTCAAACCTAACAGCCTAACACTGCAACAGACAGTGAGAACTGATATCTTTGTTTTCCCACTCAGATATTGCCTTTTCTAAAACCACTCATTGTCTGCCCTATCCTGCTCCTGTGCGCAGAGGAATCCCAGGCTCAGCAAGCAGAGAGACGAGAAGAGGAGATGCAGCTGGACTTCAGAGACTATGGTTAGACATCAGAGAAATGCAGCTTGACTTCACAGGGACAGCTTGACAGCAGAGCTTTGGAGAGGAAACCAGCTGTCCCCAAGGGAAGATTACCTTCCCTCTCTGTCATCATTCCATCTCTGCATCCCACTGAGAGCCATTTTGATAGCCAATAAAATCCCCACATTTACTTCCTTCAATTCATTTGTGCAACCTTTTTCCTCCTGGATGTAGGACAACTCGGGTGCCAAGAGTGTAAGTGCAAACGGGTGTTGTACCGACCCTCCACTGAGCTGTTAACATTTAAGCCATCCATGGGTGGCAAAGCTAAAAGGGCATTGTAACCCTTCTTTGGGGCTTCAGGAATCATAGGAAAGGGGTGGAACACAGTGGGTCAAGTGAGTTTGCCCCTACTGACACCTGTGCACTGCAGTTCCCACCCCCAAAGGGGTCAGGGAAATATCCTGTTTCAATATCATATCTGATAATGTAGAATTTCTGCTATTTGCATTCAATAAACCTGGAGTTAAACAAAACAAAACAGTTTGCGATTTGAAATAATAGACATATACCTCCTCAACGATAGTTTCAGAAGAAATGGTACGACCTCCTCTTTGGACTTCTGGTAGAATTCAACTGTGAATCCATCTAGCCCTGGGCTCTTTTTGGTTAGCAGGCTATTAGTTACTGCCTCAATTTCAGAACTTGTCATTGGTATATTCAGGGATTCAACTTCTTCCTGATTTAGTATTTGGAGGATGTAGGTGTCCAGAAATTTATCCATATCTTCTGGATTTTCTAGTTTAGTTGCATAAAGGTGTTTACAGTATTCTCTAATGATAGCTTGTATTTCTGTGGAATCACTGGTGATACTCCCTTTATCATTTTTTAATGATAGTTATACATAAATATTATGGAAGCTAAGCATTGATAAAACCCTAAGATTCTCTGGCTTAACTCTGTTAGAGATGAAATCACAGCTCTTGGAGAGTCATTTCTCCTTCCAACATGTATGTATTCTGTCCTGTAAACTCATATTTTTATTGCAATAAACTACAGCAGCATTATTTCTGAAATTATTTTATTTCTTCAACACCTATGATTGTGATTAATTCATAACATATGGGATGTATATGAAGCTATATCAATATAGTTTTTGCAGGTATAATTGATATAAGATGTAGCCATACTGTATTATGGCAGACCCTACATCTGACAGCTGGTATCTTTGTAAGAGAAGGAGAGGAATAATTGGATAAAGAGACACTTGGAAGATTTGAGATGGAAGTTATGTTGGAATGATGTGGTAACAAGCCAAGGTATTCCTGAATCAACCCGGGAGCTGGAAAACGCAGGAAGGGTCCTCCCTTGGAGCCTGTGGAGGGAGAGAGGCCCTGCCTCATTTTGATTTTTAAACTCCCAGCAGTAGGAGAGACTACATTTCCTAAGTAGTAGGGATTACATGCATGAACCACAGGCTGGGGAGTTTTTGTAATTTTAGTAGACACAGGGTTTCACCATGTTTGCCACAGCATTCATGAAGTCCTGACCTCGGGTCATCTGCCCACCTCAGCCTCGCAAAATGCTGGTATTACAGGTGTAAGCCAATGCACCTGGTCAGACATTCTTATTGTGTCAAGCCACCCAGTTTGTAGTTATTTCAATGGTAGGCTTGGGAAACTTCTAAAACACATATACATTGATGTGTAGGCATATTCACATACACACATGTATGTACAGTCATATGCTGCATAATGACATTTTAGTCAACGACAGACTGCATGTGTGATAGAATTCCACAAGATTATAATGGACCTCAGAAATTCCTATTATAATACACTCTCCTAGACTTCCTAGGGTTGTAGCACAAAGGTATTCCTCATGTGATTGTGGCTGTGCTGGTGTAAACACACCTACTATGTTGCCAGTTAAATAAAAGTGTACAATAGTGTCGCAGGTCTTCGTATCCACTCATTACCCGCTCACAGATTCAGCCAGAGCAACCTCCAGTCCTGCAAGCTCCATTCACAATAACTGCCCTGTACAGGGCTGCCATTTTGTATCTTTGTTGCTACATTCTTACTGTACCTTTTCAGTGTTTAGATGCACAAGTACTTGCCATTGTGTTGCAGTTGTCTAGGTTGTTTAGTATGGTATTGTGCTGTACAGGTTGATGGCCTAGAAGCAATAGGCTCTACCATATAGCGTAAGTGTGTAGTAGGCTATACCATATAAGACTGCATAAGCACACTCACTCCAGGATATTTGCACAAGAACTAAATCACCCAAGAACACATTTCTCGGAAGTATTCCTGCCATTGAGTAACACATGACTGTTTATACATACACATAGGCATAGGCATATAGAATAAACAAATGTAACTGAAGTGGGATCTGGAAACATTCAAAAACCAAGGCAGCTTTTCTCTGAGTCTCTCTCCCAAGAGTCAGCATCCCTTTGCACATGGAATCCAATGTGCTTCTCTGCATATATGATCCATCTTCTATTATGGGCCATCATTAGTCTCAGCTTAGAGTACATTAATAAAAACATGGTGGGAGTCACATCAAGTTTTACATTGTTACAGTGGCCATGTGTGACATCCTATAAATAGTAGCAACAACCCTTGTGTTCTCTGTATCTCTGTATCTTGCTTGTCTTTCTAGAATGTTGTCACAGGAACACGAGGTTTGTAACCTATTTGCCAGAGTGTAGCCATAAGCTCCACTTTTTCCCATAACTAATGAGGCAGTGGTAAATTCACAATAGGTCTATATATGCAGGCGTGTGTATGTGTGTATCTATGTGTGTGTTTATATGTATACTTGTTTATGTATGTATATAGGTGTGTATAAATATATATGACATATTGTTCTTTATACTCATGAGAATGCAATATATCCACATATAGAAAACATTATGTGTGATATTATATAATACATATGAACTGTATTATATGGTTATATTTATTAAATATAAAGTTTTTATGTTATAGAAATACACACGTATTTTATATATCTTAAATGTAATATATAAATAGAATTGTACATATATGATATATAATATAAATATTACATATTTTATTTATATGTAAGTTATATTTTAATTACATGTAAGTTATATGTTACATATATGTAAATATTTATGTATTTAAGTATTTTGTTTGTATATTTTATATATATTATACATAAAATTTACATAGACAGAAATATACATATATGTTTAAGTTCTATTTATATTATAGTTTAAGTTTATATTAGGAATATGTACATGTATATTTCTATATTAGAAATTTATGTATGCATTACATGTATATGTTTTTATATATAATATGCTTATTATACATATTCTGGTATATATTATATTTTTATATTACACATTATTTAGTCCTTGGGTAAACACCTTAGAGTGTACTTACACAATCTTAGATGGTACAGCCATGTATATAGATTCATATTTATATATCAGATTCTCCAAAATGTTTCCAGTAAAAATACTACCTAAAGTCATTGTGTTGTACTAGGATTCATGACTAGAAGAAACACTAGTATCTTCCCTCAGGAGTTTAAACATTAAAGATGCACGGACACACGATAATAAAAATAGTACTAATGTTGTAACTTCAAAGTTTCTTGACTAGCCATGCCAAATAATTGGTGTGATGGCTGACAATGGCGAGTGATAGAGACACAGATCAATAGAGAGAAAAAGCTGTAGGCTTTATTGAGCAGAGTGAAAGTACAAAGTTTCCACAGAGTGGAAGGGGTCCTGAACAGGTAGCCAGAGATAGATTATACAAATGCCTTCTAAATTCTTTAAGGCGGGAAATGCGTGTGATGAGAAAATGTTACCAGAGTGAGAAACAAAGACAACCATTTCTGACATTTTTAAAAATTATTATTGTACTTTAAGTTTTAGGGTACATGTGCACAATGTGCAGGTTTGTTACATATGTATACATGTGACATGTTGGTGTGCTGCACCCATTAACTCGTCATTTACATTAGGTATATCTCCTAATGCTATCCCTGCCCCTCCCCCCCTCCCCCCCCCCACCCCGGCCCCGACAATAGCACCTGGTGTGTGATATTCCCCTTCCTGTGTCCAAGGGATCTCATTGCTCATTTTCCACCTATGAGTGAGAACATGTGGTATTTGGTTTTTTGCTCTTGCGATAGTTTGCTGAGCATAATAGTTTCCAGCTGCATCCATATTCCTACAAAGAACATGAATTCACCTTTTTTTTATGGCTGCATAGTATTCCATGGTGTATATGTGCCACATTTTCTTAATCCAGTCTGTCACTGATGGACATTTGGGTTGATTCCAAGTCTTTGCTAATGTGAATAGTGCTGCAATAAACATACGTGTGAATGTGTCTTTATAGAAGCAGGATTTATACTCCTTTGGGTATGTGCCCAGTAATGGGATAGTTGGGTCAAATGGTATTTCTAGTTCTAGATCCTTGAGGAATTGCCACACTGTTTTCCACAATGATTGAACTAGTTTACAATCCCACCAACACTGTAAAAGTGTTCCTATTTCTCCACATACTCTCCAGCACCTGTTCTTTCCTGATTTTTTAATGACTGCCATTCTAACTGGTGTGAGATGGTATCTCATTGTGGTTTTGATTTGCATTTCTCTGACCACCAGTGACGATGAGCATTTTTTCATGTGTCTGTTGGCTGTATGAATGTCTTCTTTTGAGAAGTGTCTGTTCATATCCTTTGCCCACTTTTTGATGGGGTTATTTTTTTTTCTTGTAAATTTGATTGAGTTCTTTATAGGTTCTGGATGTTAGCTCTTTGTAAGATGAGTAGGATTGCAAAAATTGTCTCCCGTTTTGTAGGTTGCGCATTCACTCTGATGGTAGTTTCTTTTGCTGTGCAGAAGCTCTTTAGTTTAATTAGATCCCATTTGTCAATTTTGGCTTTTGTTGCTGTCACTTTTGGTGTTTTAGACATGGAGTCCTTGGCAATGCCTATGTCCTGAATGGTATTACCTAGGTTTTCTTCTAGAGTTTTTATGATTTTAGGTCTAACATTTTAGTCTCTAATCCATCTTGAATTAATTTTCTTATAAGGAGTAATGAAAGGATCCAGTTTCAGCTTTCTACTTATGGCTAGCCAATTTTCCCAGCACCATTTATTAAATAGGGAATCCTTTCCCCATTTCTTGTTTTTGTCAGGTTTGTCAAAGATCAGATGGCTGTAGATGTGGGGTACTATTTTTGAGGGCTCTGTTCAGTTTCATTGGTCTATATCTCTGTTTTGGCACCAGTACCATGCTGTTTTGGTTACTGTAGCCTTGTAGTATAGTTTGAAGTCAGGTAACGTGATGCCTTCAGCTTTGTTCTTTTGACTTAGGATTGCCTTGGAGATGTGGGCTCTTTTTTGGTTCCATATGCATTTTAAAGCAGTTATTTTGAATTCTGTGAAGAAAGTCATTGGTAGCTTAATGGGGATGGCATTGAATCTATCAATTACCTTGGGCAATATGACCATTTTCATGATATTGATTCTTCCTATCCATGAGCATGGTATGTTCTTCCATTTGTTTGTGTCCTCTTTTATTTCACTGAGCAGTGGTTTGTAGTCCTCCTTGAAGAATTCCTTTACATCCCTTGTAAGTTGGATTCCTAGGTATGTTATTCTCTTTGAGGTTATTGTAAATGGGAGTTCATTCAGGACTTGCCTCTCTGTTTGTCTGTTACTGGTGTATAAGAATCCTTGGGATTTTTTGTACATTGATTTTGTATCCTGAGACTTTGCTGACGTTGCATATCAGCTTAAGGAGATTTTGCGCTGAGAGAATGGGGTTTTCTAAATATATAATTATGTCATCTTCAAACAGGGACAATTTGATTTCTTCTTTTCCTAACTGAATACCTTTTATTTCTTTGTCTTGCCTGATTGCCCTAGCCAGAACTTCCAACACTATGTTGAATAGGAGTGGTGAGAGAGGGCATCCTGTCTTGTGCCAGTTTTCAAAGGTAATGCTTCCAATTTTTGCCTATGCAGTATGATATTGGCTGTGGGTTTGTCATAAATAGCTCTTATTATTTTGAGATATATTCCATCAATACCGAATTTATCGAGAGTTTTTATCACGAAGGGCTATTGAACTTGGTCAAAGGCCTTTTCTGCATCTATTGAGATAATCATGTGTTTTTTGTCTTTGGTTCTGTTTATATGCTGGATTATGTTTATTGATTTGTGTATGTTGAACCAGCCTTGCATCTCGGGGATGAAGTCCACTTGCTAATGGTGGATAAGCTTTTTGATATGCTGCTGGATTCGGTTTGCCAGTATCATATTGAGGATTTTTGCATCAATGTTCAGCAGGGATATTGGACTAAAATTCTCTTTTTTTGTTGTATCATTGTCAGGCTTTGGTATCAGGATGATGTTGGCCTTGTAAAATGAGTTATGGAGGATTCCCTCTTTTTCTATTGCTTGGAATAATTTCATACAGAATGGTACCAACTCCTCCTTGTGCCCCTGGTAGAATTCAGCTGTGAATCCATCTGTTTCTGGACTTTTTCTGGTTGGCAGGCTATTAATTATTGCCTCAGTTTCAGATCCTGCTATTGGTCTATTCAGGGATTCAACTTCTTCCTAGTTTAGTCTTGGGAGAGTGTAAGTCTCCAGGAAATTATCCATTTCTTCTAGGTTTTCTAGTGTATTTATGTAGAGGTGTTTATAATATTATCTGATGGTAGTTTGTATTTCTGTAGGGTCAGTGGTGATACCCCCTTTATCATTTTTTATTGTGTGTATTTGATTCTTCTCTCTTTTCTTCTTTATTATTCTTGCTAGTGGTCTATCAATTTTGTTGATCTTTTCAAAAAACCAGGTCCTGGATTCATTGATTTTTTGGAGGGTTTCTTGTGTCTCTATCTCCTTCAGTTCTGCTCTGATCTTAGTTATTCCTTGCCTTCTGCTACTTTTTGAATGTATTTGCTCTTGCTACTCTAGTTCTTTTAATTGTGATGTTAGGGTGCCAATTTAGATATTTCCTGCTTTCTCTTGTGGGCATTTACTGCTATGAATTTCCCTCTACAAACTGCTCTAAATTCCCAGAGATTCTGGTATGTTGTATCTTTGTTCTCATTGGTTTCAAAGAACATCTTTATTTCTGCTTTCATTTCATTACATACTCAGTAGTCATTCAGGAGCACGTTGTTCAGTTCCATGTAGTTGAGCGGTTTTGATTGAGTTTCTTAGTCCTGAGTTCTAGTTTGACTGCACTGTGGTCTGAGAGACAGTTTGTTATAATTTCTGTTCTTTTACATTTGCTGGAGTGCTTTATTTCCAACTCTATGGTCAATTTTGGAGTAAGTACAATGTGGTGGTGAGAAGAATATATATTCTGTTAAATTGGGGTGGAGAATTCTGTAGATATCTATTAGGTCCACTTGGTGCAGAGTTGAGTTCGATTCCTGGATATCCTTGTTAACTTTCTGTCTCATTGATCTGTCTAATGTTGACAGTGGGGTGTTAAAGTTTCCCATTATTATGTTATGGGGGTCTAAGTCTCTAAGTCTCTAAGGACTTGCTTTATGAATCTGGGTGCTCCTGTATTGGGTACATATATATTGAGGATAGTTAGTTCTTCCTGATTAGTTGATCCCTTTACCATTATGTAATTGCCTTCTTTGTGTCATTTGATCTTTGATGATTTAAAGTTTGTTTGTGTGAGACTAGGATTGCAATCCCTGCTTTTTTGGTTTTCCATTTGCTTGGTAGATCTTCCTCCATCCCTTTATTTTGAGCCTTTGTGTGTCTCTGCATATGAGATGGGTCTCCTGGATACAGCAAACTGATGGGTCTTGACTCTTTATCCAATTCGCCAGTCTGTGTCTTTTAATTGGATCATGTAGTCCATTTACATTTAAGGTTAATTTATTTATGTGTGAACTTGATCCTGTCATTATGAAATTAGCTGGCTATTTTGCTCTCTAGTTGATGCTGTTTCTTCCTGGCATTGATGGACTTTACATTTTGACATATTTCTGCCATGACTGATACCTGCTGTTCCTTTCTATGTTTAGCGCTTTCTTCAGGATCACTTGTAGGGCAGGCCTGGTGGTGATAAAATCTCTAAGCATTTGCTTCTCTGTAAATGATTTTATTTTTCCTTCACTTATGAAACTTAGTTTGGTTGGATATAAAATCCTGAGTTGAAAATTCTTTTCTTTAAGAATGTTGAATATTGGCCCCCATTCTCTTCTGGCTTGGAGAGTTTCTGCTGAGACATCTGCTATTAGTCTGATGGGCTTCCCTTTGTGTGTAACCCGACTTTTCTCTCTGGCTGCCCTTAAGATTTTTTCCTTCATTTCAAGTTTGGTGAATCTGACAATTATGTGTCTTGGAGTTGTTTAAGATATTGAGGAAAACCAGAGTTGCAACTTAGGTTTTACCTACTTTATGACATTGCATCAGCATGGCAAAGGAGACAGAATCTCACAGGACTTTACAAAGTATGTTTATAAGGAATGGGGATTGGGAGATAAATAAAGTCTGCTGGTCACAGAAAAATGGGCAGTTAACATTCCTTTTACTTTAGTTTTTTGGGAGGGGGAAGACAGAGAGGGAGAGAGGATGCAGGAAAACTGACAGCAAAAATTTGCTGTTTATAGTTTTCTTGGGGAAGAATACACATGCACAAATCCTGGTGTTAGAAATACTTTAAGCTTATATCTTCAATATTATCCATTCAGGATGGAAGTAATTACTGATGCAGGAAATCAGTAAGTTTCACAGCTTTGTGAGCCTGTTATCAACCCAGGAAGCCCAGTTGGTCCCTCCTCTCAGTCTCCCCTCTAAACAAAACATTCCAGCTGCTGTTGGGAGCTAGGTGGCGGTCATTCTAGCTACTTCCTGCTCGATAAGGGCAAAGAAGGAACCCTGCAGTTGTGCTGTTCTTCAGTGGGGAACTTTCTAGGCCAATCGAGGGAATCTGTCATTCCAGGGATCATTGGGAGAAGCTGTGATTTGAGCTTATCTGAGGTTCCATCTGTAAGACCATTTATAGCTTGATGGCCTCGATCTTAAAGGAAACAAATTTAATAAGGAAGATAAAAATGCAAGGCCTAAAGGAGAGTAAGAGTAGGATGGGTGTCACTGGTCCTAGAAAGGGGAGGAGCCAAGGTATCCATTGGTTAAATATATTTCAAAGTTCTGAGTGTTCAAGCTACTGTTTTCCTACTTTCTTTCTGTTCGCTTATTTCTTTGACCTTTTCAGTAATGATTCCTAACTGGTTAACAAAATAGCAACATTATTCTCTTAAGATAAGGAGAGTTCCTCCTCTTTCAGCTGTTAATAGGTCCAGGAATCTTTAGTTTGGGAAGACTACCACAGATAGAGAATTAAGCTGGCTTTGTGGGGTCACCAGGGAATTGGAAACTTGTTCCATGTCATCATTTAATTCTTGTGCAAATGTATAATAGAATTGGGTTGAGGAAGTTATGTCTCCAATTCCAGTCCTAAGCCCACCTACTATTCTGGCTCCTACAATAAAAGGGACAATAAGAGCTCGAGTGTGGCCACATTGGCTTATAAGGTGACTTCATAACTCTTGTTCAGTACATATGGACATGGGAATTGCTAGAAAGAAGAGAAAATAGTTCTTTTGGAATGCTGTTTAGGCTTCAATAGGCTGTGTTATTATAGATGAAGAAGATGCCTGAAGTTAGGTGAAACCTAACATTACTGATATCCAGGACTGACATTAGGAGATGTTTTTATTAAGAGTCACACTGAAGTTTATGCATGTGAGATTTGAGGACTGTGTAACTGGTAAATTGGTTGAAAACACAAGGGAAGACTCATCAAATAGTTGGTTGAAATATGAGGAGAGGCCTCTTGTATTCCTTAAGGGTGGTGTTAAACAGGCTTCAGAGACAAGAATGAGAGTTAAGCGTTTCTTGTAGTCTGGAAAGTTCTAATTTCTGTATGAACTGGGAGTACTGGAGAGCTGGACTAAGTTTCTACTTACTTGTTGGATATGCCAGTCTTTAGCCTGGTCTTGAATGCCTCCTCCATCAGACATACCTATATGTCCAACAAGCCTTGGCCCTCCATTTCTCAGGGCAGTCAGCTCAGATCACTTTTCCTTGGTGTTATGTACAGCCATAACGAAATCAGAGAGGAACCGTTTTATAACATTCTTTTCTCATGTAAGTGTGCATGGCAAAAGATGAGGGTGTTTGGAAGGGGCTACCCAATCCACAAGAGTTTCAAGTAGAATGCCAGTTGTCTCCTGCAGGGCAGGCACACTGACACGGTGGGTGCATTATAGTTGGATAAAGGGACATGAGTATGAAGAGGATAGAAGGAAGCCTAAGAGGAATCATGACATGTGTAACTGGAATGGTCATAGGAAAGAGGAGGAAAAAAGGAGTGAATTGCTGTTACAAGGAAGGAAGATAGAAGAAAGGTTGATGTGATTAAGATTTTTGTCCTGGCCAGAGCTACTGTATATAATCCTACTGCAAAGAGTATAGTTAGCATACTGCTAAACAATGTAACAAAACAGTCCTTTAAGATCGAGGCCATCAAGCTATAAATGGTCTTACAAAAGGAACCTCATATGAGCTCAAATCATGACTTCTATCAAGGACAAAACAGTAGAAGGATTCCATTAAAGAGAGCAAGGAGAGAAGTTAAAGATCATGTAGGTTTATTGAGTGATTGATTGATTGATTGATTGATTGATTGATTGATTTCAAGTTATCCTCCTTTAGGTAAGGAGAAGTGCCTCTTCAGTATTAACTGCAGGAGTTTTTCTGGTCTGAGGTGTTCCTTTCCAAAATAGAGGACACAGGTCCTCTGGTGGCTGACAGGTATATCGAAGCTGGCGTGACTGACTTGTGACTGCTTAGATGATGATCCTGTAAGTTTCTTAGGAAGTGTCCAAGGTTTAATTTTGGTGTGGTGAATCCAGGATTCCACTCTTGTCACTTTAACTGCAGTGAGGGTACAAGGGTTACCAAGTATGTTTCATCCCATAAGGAACATAGACGGAGAGGTACAGTGGTGAGACTTGACCAATACTATATCTCCTGCTTGAAACAACTCCATTCATTTTTCCCGGTCACACTTTTCAGGGAAAGTTTAAAGATTTTCTTGACATTTTGCCAGATATGTTATATCTTTGACTAAATTTGTCATTTCCTGATGGAGCAGGAGGTCATTTGTAAGAAAAGGTCATCCTTTTCTTTTCATATGGACTGAGCCCCATTCTGTGAGGGGAGTTTCAAATTCTTTTTTTGTTGCTGTTGTTGTACTAACAACAAAAAAAAAGTTTTATTTTTTTAAATTTATTTATTTACTTATTTATTATTATTATACTTTAAGTTCTAGGATACATGTGCATAACGTGCAGGTTTGTTACATATGTATACTTGTGCCATGTTGCTGTGCTGCACCCATCAACTCGTCAGCACCCAACAACTCGTCATTTACATCAGGTATAACTCCCAATGCAATCCCTCTCCCCTCCCCCCTCCCCATGATAGGCCCCAGTGTGTGATGTCCCCCTTCCCAAGTCCAAGTGATCTCATTGTTCATTTCCCACCTATGAGTGAGAACATGCGGTGTTTGGTTTTCTGTTCTTGTGATAGTTTGCTAACAATGATGGTTTCCAGCTGCATCCATGTCCCTACAAAGGACACAAACTCATCCTTTTTGATGGCTGCATAGTATTCCATGGTGTATATGTGCCACATTTTCTTACTCCAGTCTGTCACTGATGGACATTTGGGTTGATTCCAAGTCTTTGCTATTGTGAATAGTGACGCAATGAACATACGCGTGCATGTGTCTTTATAGCAGCATGATTTATAATCCTTTGGGTATATCCCCAGTAATGGGATGGCAACATTCTCAAATCAATAAACATAATCCACCATATAAACAGAACCAAAGACAAGAACCACATGATTATCTCAATAGATGCAGAAAAGGCTTTTGACAAAATTCAACAGCCCTTCATGCTAAAAACGCTCAA
>NW_022161249.1:0-20158 GCF_008728515.1 Papio anubis | reverse complement strand
CTGCCATCACAAGTCCATAAATCCTAAATTCAGTAAATTCAAGCCAGCTGTTTCTTGATTATTCATTAGAAAACACATAGCAGAAAATAAGCTAAGTTGAATGCTACAGGACATAGACTTTAAGGAGTTTATTTGCTTGGAAATTACTCTCATAGCATAATTCTAACAATGAGTAGTGTATTTCAAATTACATATTCTTTTTTTTTTTTAATTTATTTATTATTATTATACTTTAAGTTGTAGGGTACATGTGCATAACATGCAGGTTTGTTACATACGTATACTTGTGCCATGTTAGTCTGCTGCACCCATCAACTCGTCATTTACATCAGGTATAACTCCCAATGC
Organism: Papio anubis; assembly: GCF_008728515.1. Classification (NCBI taxonomy): domain Eukaryota; kingdom Metazoa; phylum Chordata; class Mammalia; order Primates; family Cercopithecidae; genus Papio; species Papio anubis. The sequence continues at coordinate 19,810 of NW_022161249.1, read as the reverse complement.
AATCCCTCCCCACTCCCCCCTCCCCATGATAGGCCCCGGTGTGTGATGTTCCCCTTCCTGAGTCCAAGTGATCTCGTTGTTCAGTTCCCACCTATGAGTGAGAACATGCGGTGTTTGGTTTTCTGTTCTTGTGATAGTTTGCTAAGAATGATGGTTTCCAGCTGCATCCATGTCCCTACAAAGGATGCAAACATCCTTTTTTATGGCTGCATAGTATTCCATGGTGTATATGTGCCACATTTTCTTAATCCAATCTGTCACTGATGGACATTTGGGTTGATTCCAAGTCTTTGCTATTGTGAATAGTGCTGCAATAAACATATGTGTGCATGTGTCTTTATAGCAGCATAATTTATAATCCTTTGGGTATATCCCCAGTAATGGGATGGCTGGGTCATATGGTACATCTAGTTCTAGATCCTTGAGGAATCGCCATACTGATTTTTCAGCTCCATTATAATCTCATGGGACCATCATCCTATAGGCAATTCACCGTTGATTGAAAACTCATTGACTGAATCCTCATTATGTGGCCAATGAGTATATTTATATCTAATATAATCTATATATAACTCCAAAAATAGAAATATTTGTTATTCAAAGTGCCCTGAGCAGTCTACTCTTTTTCTCCACATTGTCTAGTTAGTCCAAGTTATCATGAAATGTAGACAAGAATTTAAGACATTTACCTCTTAGTATTCATTAAGCTCTGTCTTGACTTTTGCTATAATTTTGACTTTCCATGTCTCTTGGCTTCAATGGGATGCAACCACCAACCACACGACAACTGTAATTGTCATATTTAAAGGATATCTGTTAGTTTATCTCTTAAACTCTGTTTGGCCCAAGAGGGTTTTGATTGTTCAACATTTTATCTGCAGTTAAGACTTTCAGGTAGAATAATATAAGTAATGTCTATGTCAGGAAGTTTACTTCAAGAAAAATTAAATGTAGTTTAGCTCTCTTTTTTTCTTCAATTTTAGGCAAATATTTCTTTTTTGAGAGTTTAAACTAATTTTAATTTCTGTTGCTTTTTAAATATGTATTTTTACTACAACATGCACCAAAAAGGTTGTTATCTTCCTGTAAAATACACTGGCAGAACACACATATACACAGTAATATATTTTGAAAAATATGGTCTAATTTATGCAATCATAACCTTGTTGACAGGTTTTAAAGTATAGAAGCAAATCTTGAAGTTTTGGTTGACAAAATAAAGATGAAATGTCAGAGATTTTCAAGGACATGGCTCATCTATACATTTTTCCTTAGGGGTAAAAAGGAAAAGACATAGGAAGTTGGCATTAATCAAACTAAACTTTCTGAGTCGTGAATAGTTCTGACACACATTTAACTCTTATTTTCCATTGTAAATGCTTTTAAAGTACCATCTCTATATAAATGTCCAAATATTAATTTTGTCTCATTTTTAGGATAAATTACATTTTATTTTCCTTGCTTGAGTATCTTTTATGGACTTTGGGAGAGTCTATCTTAAAATGCTGTTTGTACATTTTAATAAGATAAGTAAGCAGCATTGAGGAAGGGGGTCCAGGTAGAGGGAGAACAATTGTTGTGAGAGACGGCTAATCACATACAACCCACTGGCACAATTTTCTACTTCCAAATGCCTCACTTTGAAGGTACCTTCAGTGGCATAACCTTGTTCTGCACCTAGCCCCTCTCCAGCATGACCCTGTAAAACTTCCCTCCAGTCCCTGTCTCTTTGCAGACACCTTTCTTGTAACATATCTTCAGGCTTTCTCTAATATAGCTGCCTTCTTCGTTATCCACAAGTGTCTTGGTAAATTAATTTAAGGCCCATGATTGTGGCCCTGGCCAGTTCCACTCATGACCCTATTTTCAAGGAGAAAAACACAAAATAATGACAAAATACCTACTTTAGTATTTAATCACATAAGATGATGAGCATATTTCAGTCAAAACTACTTGCTAAATACAGTAGCTCATGCCAACATTTTGGGAGGCCAAGGTGGAAGAATCAGTTGAACTCAGGAGTTTAAGAGCAGCTGGGCAACATGGCAAGACACCATTGCTATTTTTTAAAAAAATAAAATAAAAGACCAAGAGTATTATTTGACAAAATATTGACCTAAGATGTGATCGTTCTTCAATACTGAAAAAAAGGTGCATTAGAATATTTTTCTTTTTTTTTCATTAAATATATATTTCTCCAATATGTTTTAAGTTTTCCACAATAGGCTATGCATGGTGTCTCATGCCTGTAACCCCAGCACTTCAGGAGGCCGAGGCAGGTGGATCACCTGAGGTCAGGAGTTTGAGACCAGCCTGATATGGAGAAACCCTGTCTCTAGTAAAAAAAATACAAAATTAGCTGGGCTTGGTGGTGCATGCCTGTGATCCCAGCTACTCAGAAGTCTGAGGCAGGAAAATCACTTGAAGCCAGGAGGCAGAAGCTGCAGTGAGCCAAGATCGTGCCATTGCATTCCATCCTGAGCAAGAAGAGAGAAACTCTGTCTCACACACATACACACACACAAAAAGTTTTCACAATAAATATATTGTCTTAGGAGTCAGAAGAAAAGCCCATACTTTTCTTTCTTCTTTGTTGTTTTGAGAAAGTGGGTAAATTGCTACACATTATATAGTCATTCCTTGTTATTTATGGGAATTGATGCAAGGACTCCCATAGGTACTAAAATTCGTGGGTGTTCAAGGACATGACATAAAATGGCACTGTATTTGCATATAATACATGCACATGTTTTCATATGCTTTAAATCCTTAGACGATTTATAATACTTAATAAAATATAAATGTTACATAAAGTCTTGTTATACACTGCATTGTTTTATGATTTATACTTTTTACTGTATTGTTATTTTTTATTGCATATTTTTTCCAGATATATTTGATCCTCTTTTGAATTCTTGGCCCTGGAAGCAATGGATGCAAAGCACTGACTATATAAGTATATCCTTACATCTATATGTGAGTGTTTACACATGCTTGCATGTGTTTGCATGTGTATTTTTTTTTCTTTAATTCAACTTCATGCCTTATCTGCAAGTAACACAAGTGACACTTTTTTTTTTTTTTTTCCTTAGGGTCTTAACTGTGTTTCTTAGGCTGGGAGCAGTAGCATAATCTTGGCTAGCTAAGTTTTGTACTTTTTGTAGAAACAGGGTTTCACCATTTGGCCAGACTGGCCTTAAATCCCTGACCTTAAGTGATCCACCCACCTTGGCCTCCCAAAATGGTGAGATTACAGGCATGAGCCACTGAACCCAGCATACAAGTGACAATCTTTATAGACTCACAATTGTAAAACAAGCATGTCCTAATTCCTTTATTGTATGCTCATGTGAAATTATTATCATTAAACTGAAAAATTTTTAGCAACTTCTTTTTTATCACTCTTGGGTGAGAGTAGAAAAATCTTTAATCCAGGGCCAAACTACTAAATAAATACTCTTCTTTAGTTTTTCTGGTTATTTTTTTTTTAAGAGACAAAGTCATTGCTGCCCAGGATAGATTGCAGTGGCACAAAGCAATGCTTACCTCATCCTCAAATCCCTGAACTCAACAATTCTCCTGTCTCAGTCCCCCAAGTAGCTAAGAATATATGAATGCACCACCTTGCCCAGCCTAATATTTTTATTTTTATTTTATTTTTGTAGAGACTAGGCCTTGTTATGTTTCACAGGCTGGTCTTGAACTCCTTGTCTCAAGTAATTCTGCCACCTCAGCCTCCCAATGCACTGGGATTACATGCATAAAACACCATGCCCAGCCTGAAGCAGTACTCTTGAGTATATTCTGTGTTAATGTCCTGGGTGTTAGGTAGTCTTTTCATTTGCATTGATTGGGAGATAAAGTATGCTCTTTCTTTTACAATGTGTAGGAAATGTTCTCTCTAAACAGATAAATGAACCCTTCATCAACACATATTTCATTCATATGAGCCTACGTATACTCAGATTTTTAAAAATAAAAGTTACACCAAGTGTGTCTGCCTCTCTAGACTCCTCTTCTACCCTCTGCTTCTCTGCTGCCTCTGCCACCCCAAGACCAGCCCCTCCTCCTCATCTTACTGAATGTGAAGATGGCAAGGATGAAGACCTTCATGATGACCTACTTCCACTTAATGAACAGGTAATACATCTTTTCTTCTTCATTATTTTAAATATTTTTTCCGTAGCATACTTTATCATAAGAGTAAAGCATATTACAAAGATAACTTATGAAATATATGTTAATCTGCTGCTTATGCTATCAATAAGGCTTCTGGTCAACAGTGAGCTATTGATAGTTAAGTTTTGAAGGAATCAAAAATTACACATGAATTTTCAAATTGTGGGAGATCAGCATACCTATACCAATGTTGTTCAAAGGTCAGCTGTCATATTTCTACTATCCACTGTCTGTATCCCACTATAAGACACTACATTCCGTGATTGACAGAAATTTTGGTCAGTTGTACACCAGGAGAAGTATGTTTAGAACCTGGGATTGTGTCTAATACAAAGAAGGTATTCAATAACTATTTTATGAAACAATTAAGGAATTTTTCAATACTTAAAATAAAAAGGTTTCTATTTTATTAAAAAAATTATTTTTAAAAAATATCTTTTTATATCTTTTTAAAAAAAGAATTGATCAATAATAGTATCTTACTAAAGAGTTGGGGAATTGTTTTGAGGTAGCACTTGGGCACCTTTATGTGACCACCTCTACTTTACCAGTTGATGATTGAAAATTTGTGTAAAAAGAGTTAGTTTTCTATAGACATATATCCTTACTTTAACATTATATGGACATATATTTTATATAAAATGGAAAACTCATATTAACTGCCAAAAAGTTTTCATATGAACAAACTATATTCAAGTTTTATAAATGTATTCCAGAGCAAACTTCAAATATATATATGCAAACATACACTTCTCCTAAAAAGGTAGAATTTGCAAAGGGTGTGTCTAATCAAACATTAGTAGTATGCAAAGAAACATAAAAAAATCAAGTTGCATTAAATGACTTCAATAAATAGATGCAGAACAATAAATGACATAGATGGTACAATTATTAGAACAGAGCATTAAGCAATCCTCTATAAATTCCCATAGTAGTGAAAGTGGTGAAAATTATTGATATAAAACATGCCCAGAAAAATGTAAAAACTAAATTAGGCCTCTAGATTTAGAAGATGCAATGTCTGGGATAAATATTATATTAGGTGAGATTAATATATTAGGCATAGCAAAAGAAAAGATTGGTGAAATTGAATACTCAGCCAATGAAATTACTCAAATAAAACTTCAACATCAAAACGATGGATTAAAAAGAGGACAGAGATCCAGGGAACTATGAGACAACCTCAACCAGAATAATACACAGATAATTGGAATCAGAAATGGTGGCAAAAATTCATATTTAAAGAAATAAAGCCAAATTTTTTCTAAATTTAGTGAAGCTCATAAACTCACAGATCCATGGAGTTCCAATGAATATGAAACAGAAAAAAAATTTAAACACAAAAGCAAGGCATATCACATTCAAAAACAAAGTGTGTCTCCCAAAGTGTGGAGAAATCTTTAAAACTATTTAGCTTAAAAATTCATTATATACAGAGGAATACAAATAACCATCATATTCTCATCATAGACAATGCAAGACATGAGAAAATGTTCAAAAAATGTTAAAGAAATGCCAGAAAATAACAGTCAGCCTAGAATCCTAAACTTAATAAAAAATCACACGAAATTAAAATTGAAATAAAACTTTAACTTCCTCCCCGCAAAAAAAAAAGAAAACTGAAAAAGTAAACATCTACAAACCAATACTACAAAAAATGTAAAAGAAAACCATTTTAGCAACAGGAGAATCATAGCAAATAGAAATGCAGATTTGTACAAGTGAATCATAAACCTCAGAGATGACACATAAGACAGTAAGATATAAAAAGAATGTTTATTTTCTAAAACGCTATTTAAAGGTAACTGCCAAACGTCTTAGTCAGCTAGGGCTGCCATAACAAGCCTGGAGTTTATCACTACTCCACGCTTAGTGATATAAGCAATAACAGTCTATTTTCTGGCCTTGTGTGGTGGCTCACACTTGTAATCTCAGCACTTTGGGAGGCCAAGGCAGGAGGATTGCTTGAGCTCAGGAGCACAAGACCAGCCCGAACAACATGGTGAAACTCCATCTCTGCCAAAACTACAAAAATGAGCATACATGGTATCATGTACCTGTAGTCCCAGCTACTCTAGAGACTGAGGGGGGAGGATGGCTTAAGCTCAGAGGGCAGAGGTTGCAATGAGCTGAGATCATGCCACTGAACTGTAGTCTAGACAACAGAGACACAAACACTGTCTCAAAAACAAAATACGTCTTTATTTTTCCTTTTATCTCAAAGTTATGGAGGCTGGAAGCTCATAATTAGGGTTAACAGCATAGTTACTTTCTGGTGAAAGCTCCCTTCTTGGGTTGCAAATGACCACCTTTGGCTGTGTCCTCACTTGGCAGCCAGAGAGACAGATTGTGGTCTGGTGTCCGTTCCTATTCTTATAAAGATATAAATCCCTCATGACCTCACCTAATTCTAATCACCACCTAAAGCCTTCATCTCCAAACACTATCATACTGGGAGTTAGGGCTACAATATATGAATTTGTAGGGTAGTACAAACTTTCAATTACATCATGTTACGAATAATTCCCACTATCAATAATCAAATGAAAAGTAAATGATCTGAATGCTTTAATTAGGCCGGGCACTGTGGCTCACATCTGTAATCCCAGTTTTTTTGGAGGCTGAGGTGAAGCATCACTGGAGCTCAGGAATTCAAGACCAACCTGGGCATAATAATAAAAACAAACTCTACAATTAATTAATTAATTAATTAAAAATAAGATTAGTCAGGCTTGGAGGTACACTGTAACCCCAGCTACTCGATGGTAAAGTGGGAGAATTGCTTGAGACCAGGAGGTAGGAATGTTGTTTACATTCACTATGCAGAACCCTGTGATTCTGGTCTTCTTGGTTCATGTGCTACCCAAGACCTACTTTCAAAACCTGGACATTATTTCACACTGTAATTCAGTTCCCTAGCATGCTCTTATAGTTAAAACTGATATCAAACCATATCCTACTGATAACATATTAAAGCAACAAAAGCAAAATTCCTCTTTCAACGTCATTTTCATTATTTCACCCTGTTGCATGCATTGTAGTTATTGCCCTGAAATGTAGTTTCCTACCAAACAATATATCTTGAGAACATGTCATGGCTGAACCTGTATATTTATCTACATTGTCTAAATAGCTGTAGGTCATCAGATAGCAGAAATAAGTTATGCACTTGTGTAACCCTTTCAACAGAGTTCACCACTTGGGACATCTCCAAATGCTGCAAGTGCAATGCTGCAATGATGTTTTCTAGTTGGTGACTTGTTGTGAACATATCATATTGAAATGTCTATAGAGATAGATACATAAATATGCCCACATTGGTCACTGGTCTTACTATCCTCACACCATGTGAAAAAATGGAGTAATTGGCTACATGAGAAATATTGATAAGAACAGGATGTAGGGAAATTCTGGGCAGAATAGAGCAGGTCCCTGGCAAGGGCCTCACCCTCAAACCTAACAGCCTAACACTGCAACAGACAGTGAGAACTGATATCTTTGTTTTCCCACTCAGATATTGCCTTTTCTAAAACCACTCATTGTCTGCCCTATCCTGCTCCTGTGCGCAGAGGAATCCCAGGCTCAGCAAGCAGAGAGACGAGAAGAGGAGATGCAGCTGGACTTCAGAGACTATGGTTAGACATCAGAGAAATGCAGCTTGACTTCACAGGGACAGCTTGACAGCAGAGCTTTGGAGAGGAAACCAGCTGTCCCCAAGGGAAGATTACCTTCCCTCTCTGTCATCATTCCATCTCTGCATCCCACTGAGAGCCATTTTGATAGCCAATAAAATCCCCACATTTACTTCCTTCAATTCATTTGTGCAACCTTTTTCCTCCTGGATGTAGGACAACTCGGGTGCCAAGAGTGTAAGTGCAAACGGGTGTTGTACCGACCCTCCACTGAGCTGTTAACATTTAAGCCATCCATGGGTGGCAAAGCTAAAAGGGCATTGTAACCCTTCTTTGGGGCTTCAGGAATCATAGGAAAGGGGTGGAACACAGTGGGTCAAGTGAGTTTGCCCCTACTGACACCTGTGCACTGCAGTTCCCACCCCCAAAGGGGTCAGGGAAATATCCTGTTTCAATATCATATCTGATAATGTAGAATTTCTGCTATTTGCATTCAATAAACCTGGAGTTAAACAAAACAAAACAGTTTGCGATTTGAAATAATAGACATATACCTCCTCAACGATAGTTTCAGAAGAAATGGTACGACCTCCTCTTTGGACTTCTGGTAGAATTCAACTGTGAATCCATCTAGCCCTGGGCTCTTTTTGGTTAGCAGGCTATTAGTTACTGCCTCAATTTCAGAACTTGTCATTGGTATATTCAGGGATTCAACTTCTTCCTGATTTAGTATTTGGAGGATGTAGGTGTCCAGAAATTTATCCATATCTTCTGGATTTTCTAGTTTAGTTGCATAAAGGTGTTTACAGTATTCTCTAATGATAGCTTGTATTTCTGTGGAATCACTGGTGATACTCCCTTTATCATTTTTTAATGATAGTTATACATAAATATTATGGAAGCTAAGCATTGATAAAACCCTAAGATTCTCTGGCTTAACTCTGTTAGAGATGAAATCACAGCTCTTGGAGAGTCATTTCTCCTTCCAACATGTATGTATTCTGTCCTGTAAACTCATATTTTTATTGCAATAAACTACAGCAGCATTATTTCTGAAATTATTTTATTTCTTCAACACCTATGATTGTGATTAATTCATAACATATGGGATGTATATGAAGCTATATCAATATAGTTTTTGCAGGTATAATTGATATAAGATGTAGCCATACTGTATTATGGCAGACCCTACATCTGACAGCTGGTATCTTTGTAAGAGAAGGAGAGGAATAATTGGATAAAGAGACACTTGGAAGATTTGAGATGGAAGTTATGTTGGAATGATGTGGTAACAAGCCAAGGTATTCCTGAATCAACCCGGGAGCTGGAAAACGCAGGAAGGGTCCTCCCTTGGAGCCTGTGGAGGGAGAGAGGCCCTGCCTCATTTTGATTTTTAAACTCCCAGCAGTAGGAGAGACTACATTTCCTAAGTAGTAGGGATTACATGCATGAACCACAGGCTGGGGAGTTTTTGTAATTTTAGTAGACACAGGGTTTCACCATGTTTGCCACAGCATTCATGAAGTCCTGACCTCGGGTCATCTGCCCACCTCAGCCTCGCAAAATGCTGGTATTACAGGTGTAAGCCAATGCACCTGGTCAGACATTCTTATTGTGTCAAGCCACCCAGTTTGTAGTTATTTCAATGGTAGGCTTGGGAAACTTCTAAAACACATATACATTGATGTGTAGGCATATTCACATACACACATGTATGTACAGTCATATGCTGCATAATGACATTTTAGTCAACGACAGACTGCATGTGTGATAGAATTCCACAAGATTATAATGGACCTCAGAAATTCCTATTATAATACACTCTCCTAGACTTCCTAGGGTTGTAGCACAAAGGTATTCCTCATGTGATTGTGGCTGTGCTGGTGTAAACACACCTACTATGTTGCCAGTTAAATAAAAGTGTACAATAGTGTCGCAGGTCTTCGTATCCACTCATTACCCGCTCACAGATTCAGCCAGAGCAACCTCCAGTCCTGCAAGCTCCATTCACAATAACTGCCCTGTACAGGGCTGCCATTTTGTATCTTTGTTGCTACATTCTTACTGTACCTTTTCAGTGTTTAGATGCACAAGTACTTGCCATTGTGTTGCAGTTGTCTAGGTTGTTTAGTATGGTATTGTGCTGTACAGGTTGATGGCCTAGAAGCAATAGGCTCTACCATATAGCGTAAGTGTGTAGTAGGCTATACCATATAAGACTGCATAAGCACACTCACTCCAGGATATTTGCACAAGAACTAAATCACCCAAGAACACATTTCTCGGAAGTATTCCTGCCATTGAGTAACACATGACTGTTTATACATACACATAGGCATAGGCATATAGAATAAACAAATGTAACTGAAGTGGGATCTGGAAACATTCAAAAACCAAGGCAGCTTTTCTCTGAGTCTCTCTCCCAAGAGTCAGCATCCCTTTGCACATGGAATCCAATGTGCTTCTCTGCATATATGATCCATCTTCTATTATGGGCCATCATTAGTCTCAGCTTAGAGTACATTAATAAAAACATGGTGGGAGTCACATCAAGTTTTACATTGTTACAGTGGCCATGTGTGACATCCTATAAATAGTAGCAACAACCCTTGTGTTCTCTGTATCTCTGTATCTTGCTTGTCTTTCTAGAATGTTGTCACAGGAACACGAGGTTTGTAACCTATTTGCCAGAGTGTAGCCATAAGCTCCACTTTTTCCCATAACTAATGAGGCAGTGGTAAATTCACAATAGGTCTATATATGCAGGCGTGTGTATGTGTGTATCTATGTGTGTGTTTATATGTATACTTGTTTATGTATGTATATAGGTGTGTATAAATATATATGACATATTGTTCTTTATACTCATGAGAATGCAATATATCCACATATAGAAAACATTATGTGTGATATTATATAATACATATGAACTGTATTATATGGTTATATTTATTAAATATAAAGTTTTTATGTTATAGAAATACACACGTATTTTATATATCTTAAATGTAATATATAAATAGAATTGTACATATATGATATATAATATAAATATTACATATTTTATTTATATGTAAGTTATATTTTAATTACATGTAAGTTATATGTTACATATATGTAAATATTTATGTATTTAAGTATTTTGTTTGTATATTTTATATATATTATACATAAAATTTACATAGACAGAAATATACATATATGTTTAAGTTCTATTTATATTATAGTTTAAGTTTATATTAGGAATATGTACATGTATATTTCTATATTAGAAATTTATGTATGCATTACATGTATATGTTTTTATATATAATATGCTTATTATACATATTCTGGTATATATTATATTTTTATATTACACATTATTTAGTCCTTGGGTAAACACCTTAGAGTGTACTTACACAATCTTAGATGGTACAGCCATGTATATAGATTCATATTTATATATCAGATTCTCCAAAATGTTTCCAGTAAAAATACTACCTAAAGTCATTGTGTTGTACTAGGATTCATGACTAGAAGAAACACTAGTATCTTCCCTCAGGAGTTTAAACATTAAAGATGCACGGACACACGATAATAAAAATAGTACTAATGTTGTAACTTCAAAGTTTCTTGACTAGCCATGCCAAATAATTGGTGTGATGGCTGACAATGGCGAGTGATAGAGACACAGATCAATAGAGAGAAAAAGCTGTAGGCTTTATTGAGCAGAGTGAAAGTACAAAGTTTCCACAGAGTGGAAGGGGTCCTGAACAGGTAGCCAGAGATAGATTATACAAATGCCTTCTAAATTCTTTAAGGCGGGAAATGCGTGTGATGAGAAAATGTTACCAGAGTGAGAAACAAAGACAACCATTTCTGACATTTTTAAAAATTATTATTGTACTTTAAGTTTTAGGGTACATGTGCACAATGTGCAGGTTTGTTACATATGTATACATGTGACATGTTGGTGTGCTGCACCCATTAACTCGTCATTTACATTAGGTATATCTCCTAATGCTATCCCTGCCCCTCCCCCCCTCCCCCCCCCCACCCCGGCCCCGACAATAGCACCTGGTGTGTGATATTCCCCTTCCTGTGTCCAAGGGATCTCATTGCTCATTTTCCACCTATGAGTGAGAACATGTGGTATTTGGTTTTTTGCTCTTGCGATAGTTTGCTGAGCATAATAGTTTCCAGCTGCATCCATATTCCTACAAAGAACATGAATTCACCTTTTTTTTATGGCTGCATAGTATTCCATGGTGTATATGTGCCACATTTTCTTAATCCAGTCTGTCACTGATGGACATTTGGGTTGATTCCAAGTCTTTGCTAATGTGAATAGTGCTGCAATAAACATACGTGTGAATGTGTCTTTATAGAAGCAGGATTTATACTCCTTTGGGTATGTGCCCAGTAATGGGATAGTTGGGTCAAATGGTATTTCTAGTTCTAGATCCTTGAGGAATTGCCACACTGTTTTCCACAATGATTGAACTAGTTTACAATCCCACCAACACTGTAAAAGTGTTCCTATTTCTCCACATACTCTCCAGCACCTGTTCTTTCCTGATTTTTTAATGACTGCCATTCTAACTGGTGTGAGATGGTATCTCATTGTGGTTTTGATTTGCATTTCTCTGACCACCAGTGACGATGAGCATTTTTTCATGTGTCTGTTGGCTGTATGAATGTCTTCTTTTGAGAAGTGTCTGTTCATATCCTTTGCCCACTTTTTGATGGGGTTATTTTTTTTTCTTGTAAATTTGATTGAGTTCTTTATAGGTTCTGGATGTTAGCTCTTTGTAAGATGAGTAGGATTGCAAAAATTGTCTCCCGTTTTGTAGGTTGCGCATTCACTCTGATGGTAGTTTCTTTTGCTGTGCAGAAGCTCTTTAGTTTAATTAGATCCCATTTGTCAATTTTGGCTTTTGTTGCTGTCACTTTTGGTGTTTTAGACATGGAGTCCTTGGCAATGCCTATGTCCTGAATGGTATTACCTAGGTTTTCTTCTAGAGTTTTTATGATTTTAGGTCTAACATTTTAGTCTCTAATCCATCTTGAATTAATTTTCTTATAAGGAGTAATGAAAGGATCCAGTTTCAGCTTTCTACTTATGGCTAGCCAATTTTCCCAGCACCATTTATTAAATAGGGAATCCTTTCCCCATTTCTTGTTTTTGTCAGGTTTGTCAAAGATCAGATGGCTGTAGATGTGGGGTACTATTTTTGAGGGCTCTGTTCAGTTTCATTGGTCTATATCTCTGTTTTGGCACCAGTACCATGCTGTTTTGGTTACTGTAGCCTTGTAGTATAGTTTGAAGTCAGGTAACGTGATGCCTTCAGCTTTGTTCTTTTGACTTAGGATTGCCTTGGAGATGTGGGCTCTTTTTTGGTTCCATATGCATTTTAAAGCAGTTATTTTGAATTCTGTGAAGAAAGTCATTGGTAGCTTAATGGGGATGGCATTGAATCTATCAATTACCTTGGGCAATATGACCATTTTCATGATATTGATTCTTCCTATCCATGAGCATGGTATGTTCTTCCATTTGTTTGTGTCCTCTTTTATTTCACTGAGCAGTGGTTTGTAGTCCTCCTTGAAGAATTCCTTTACATCCCTTGTAAGTTGGATTCCTAGGTATGTTATTCTCTTTGAGGTTATTGTAAATGGGAGTTCATTCAGGACTTGCCTCTCTGTTTGTCTGTTACTGGTGTATAAGAATCCTTGGGATTTTTTGTACATTGATTTTGTATCCTGAGACTTTGCTGACGTTGCATATCAGCTTAAGGAGATTTTGCGCTGAGAGAATGGGGTTTTCTAAATATATAATTATGTCATCTTCAAACAGGGACAATTTGATTTCTTCTTTTCCTAACTGAATACCTTTTATTTCTTTGTCTTGCCTGATTGCCCTAGCCAGAACTTCCAACACTATGTTGAATAGGAGTGGTGAGAGAGGGCATCCTGTCTTGTGCCAGTTTTCAAAGGTAATGCTTCCAATTTTTGCCTATGCAGTATGATATTGGCTGTGGGTTTGTCATAAATAGCTCTTATTATTTTGAGATATATTCCATCAATACCGAATTTATCGAGAGTTTTTATCACGAAGGGCTATTGAACTTGGTCAAAGGCCTTTTCTGCATCTATTGAGATAATCATGTGTTTTTTGTCTTTGGTTCTGTTTATATGCTGGATTATGTTTATTGATTTGTGTATGTTGAACCAGCCTTGCATCTCGGGGATGAAGTCCACTTGCTAATGGTGGATAAGCTTTTTGATATGCTGCTGGATTCGGTTTGCCAGTATCATATTGAGGATTTTTGCATCAATGTTCAGCAGGGATATTGGACTAAAATTCTCTTTTTTTGTTGTATCATTGTCAGGCTTTGGTATCAGGATGATGTTGGCCTTGTAAAATGAGTTATGGAGGATTCCCTCTTTTTCTATTGCTTGGAATAATTTCATACAGAATGGTACCAACTCCTCCTTGTGCCCCTGGTAGAATTCAGCTGTGAATCCATCTGTTTCTGGACTTTTTCTGGTTGGCAGGCTATTAATTATTGCCTCAGTTTCAGATCCTGCTATTGGTCTATTCAGGGATTCAACTTCTTCCTAGTTTAGTCTTGGGAGAGTGTAAGTCTCCAGGAAATTATCCATTTCTTCTAGGTTTTCTAGTGTATTTATGTAGAGGTGTTTATAATATTATCTGATGGTAGTTTGTATTTCTGTAGGGTCAGTGGTGATACCCCCTTTATCATTTTTTATTGTGTGTATTTGATTCTTCTCTCTTTTCTTCTTTATTATTCTTGCTAGTGGTCTATCAATTTTGTTGATCTTTTCAAAAAACCAGGTCCTGGATTCATTGATTTTTTGGAGGGTTTCTTGTGTCTCTATCTCCTTCAGTTCTGCTCTGATCTTAGTTATTCCTTGCCTTCTGCTACTTTTTGAATGTATTTGCTCTTGCTACTCTAGTTCTTTTAATTGTGATGTTAGGGTGCCAATTTAGATATTTCCTGCTTTCTCTTGTGGGCATTTACTGCTATGAATTTCCCTCTACAAACTGCTCTAAATTCCCAGAGATTCTGGTATGTTGTATCTTTGTTCTCATTGGTTTCAAAGAACATCTTTATTTCTGCTTTCATTTCATTACATACTCAGTAGTCATTCAGGAGCACGTTGTTCAGTTCCATGTAGTTGAGCGGTTTTGATTGAGTTTCTTAGTCCTGAGTTCTAGTTTGACTGCACTGTGGTCTGAGAGACAGTTTGTTATAATTTCTGTTCTTTTACATTTGCTGGAGTGCTTTATTTCCAACTCTATGGTCAATTTTGGAGTAAGTACAATGTGGTGGTGAGAAGAATATATATTCTGTTAAATTGGGGTGGAGAATTCTGTAGATATCTATTAGGTCCACTTGGTGCAGAGTTGAGTTCGATTCCTGGATATCCTTGTTAACTTTCTGTCTCATTGATCTGTCTAATGTTGACAGTGGGGTGTTAAAGTTTCCCATTATTATGTTATGGGGGTCTAAGTCTCTAAGTCTCTAAGGACTTGCTTTATGAATCTGGGTGCTCCTGTATTGGGTACATATATATTGAGGATAGTTAGTTCTTCCTGATTAGTTGATCCCTTTACCATTATGTAATTGCCTTCTTTGTGTCATTTGATCTTTGATGATTTAAAGTTTGTTTGTGTGAGACTAGGATTGCAATCCCTGCTTTTTTGGTTTTCCATTTGCTTGGTAGATCTTCCTCCATCCCTTTATTTTGAGCCTTTGTGTGTCTCTGCATATGAGATGGGTCTCCTGGATACAGCAAACTGATGGGTCTTGACTCTTTATCCAATTCGCCAGTCTGTGTCTTTTAATTGGATCATGTAGTCCATTTACATTTAAGGTTAATTTATTTATGTGTGAACTTGATCCTGTCATTATGAAATTAGCTGGCTATTTTGCTCTCTAGTTGATGCTGTTTCTTCCTGGCATTGATGGACTTTACATTTTGACATATTTCTGCCATGACTGATACCTGCTGTTCCTTTCTATGTTTAGCGCTTTCTTCAGGATCACTTGTAGGGCAGGCCTGGTGGTGATAAAATCTCTAAGCATTTGCTTCTCTGTAAATGATTTTATTTTTCCTTCACTTATGAAACTTAGTTTGGTTGGATATAAAATCCTGAGTTGAAAATTCTTTTCTTTAAGAATGTTGAATATTGGCCCCCATTCTCTTCTGGCTTGGAGAGTTTCTGCTGAGACATCTGCTATTAGTCTGATGGGCTTCCCTTTGTGTGTAACCCGACTTTTCTCTCTGGCTGCCCTTAAGATTTTTTCCTTCATTTCAAGTTTGGTGAATCTGACAATTATGTGTCTTGGAGTTGTTTAAGATATTGAGGAAAACCAGAGTTGCAACTTAGGTTTTACCTACTTTATGACATTGCATCAGCATGGCAAAGGAGACAGAATCTCACAGGACTTTACAAAGTATGTTTATAAGGAATGGGGATTGGGAGATAAATAAAGTCTGCTGGTCACAGAAAAATGGGCAGTTAACATTCCTTTTACTTTAGTTTTTTGGGAGGGGGAAGACAGAGAGGGAGAGAGGATGCAGGAAAACTGACAGCAAAAATTTGCTGTTTATAGTTTTCTTGGGGAAGAATACACATGCACAAATCCTGGTGTTAGAAATACTTTAAGCTTATATCTTCAATATTATCCATTCAGGATGGAAGTAATTACTGATGCAGGAAATCAGTAAGTTTCACAGCTTTGTGAGCCTGTTATCAACCCAGGAAGCCCAGTTGGTCCCTCCTCTCAGTCTCCCCTCTAAACAAAACATTCCAGCTGCTGTTGGGAGCTAGGTGGCGGTCATTCTAGCTACTTCCTGCTCGATAAGGGCAAAGAAGGAACCCTGCAGTTGTGCTGTTCTTCAGTGGGGAACTTTCTAGGCCAATCGAGGGAATCTGTCATTCCAGGGATCATTGGGAGAAGCTGTGATTTGAGCTTATCTGAGGTTCCATCTGTAAGACCATTTATAGCTTGATGGCCTCGATCTTAAAGGAAACAAATTTAATAAGGAAGATAAAAATGCAAGGCCTAAAGGAGAGTAAGAGTAGGATGGGTGTCACTGGTCCTAGAAAGGGGAGGAGCCAAGGTATCCATTGGTTAAATATATTTCAAAGTTCTGAGTGTTCAAGCTACTGTTTTCCTACTTTCTTTCTGTTCGCTTATTTCTTTGACCTTTTCAGTAATGATTCCTAACTGGTTAACAAAATAGCAACATTATTCTCTTAAGATAAGGAGAGTTCCTCCTCTTTCAGCTGTTAATAGGTCCAGGAATCTTTAGTTTGGGAAGACTACCACAGATAGAGAATTAAGCTGGCTTTGTGGGGTCACCAGGGAATTGGAAACTTGTTCCATGTCATCATTTAATTCTTGTGCAAATGTATAATAGAATTGGGTTGAGGAAGTTATGTCTCCAATTCCAGTCCTAAGCCCACCTACTATTCTGGCTCCTACAATAAAAGGGACAATAAGAGCTCGAGTGTGGCCACATTGGCTTATAAGGTGACTTCATAACTCTTGTTCAGTACATATGGACATGGGAATTGCTAGAAAGAAGAGAAAATAGTTCTTTTGGAATGCTGTTTAGGCTTCAATAGGCTGTGTTATTATAGATGAAGAAGATGCCTGAAGTTAGGTGAAACCTAACATTACTGATATCCAGGACTGACATTAGGAGATGTTTTTATTAAGAGTCACACTGAAGTTTATGCATGTGAGATTTGAGGACTGTGTAACTGGTAAATTGGTTGAAAACACAAGGGAAGACTCATCAAATAGTTGGTTGAAATATGAGGAGAGGCCTCTTGTATTCCTTAAGGGTGGTGTTAAACAGGCTTCAGAGACAAGAATGAGAGTTAAGCGTTTCTTGTAGTCTGGAAAGTTCTAATTTCTGTATGAACTGGGAGTACTGGAGAGCTGGACTAAGTTTCTACTTACTTGTTGGATATGCCAGTCTTTAGCCTGGTCTTGAATGCCTCCTCCATCAGACATACCTATATGTCCAACAAGCCTTGGCCCTCCATTTCTCAGGGCAGTCAGCTCAGATCACTTTTCCTTGGTGTTATGTACAGCCATAACGAAATCAGAGAGGAACCGTTTTATAACATTCTTTTCTCATGTAAGTGTGCATGGCAAAAGATGAGGGTGTTTGGAAGGGGCTACCCAATCCACAAGAGTTTCAAGTAGAATGCCAGTTGTCTCCTGCAGGGCAGGCACACTGACACGGTGGGTGCATTATAGTTGGATAAAGGGACATGAGTATGAAGAGGATAGAAGGAAGCCTAAGAGGAATCATGACATGTGTAACTGGAATGGTCATAGGAAAGAGGAGGAAAAAAGGAGTGAATTGCTGTTACAAGGAAGGAAGATAGAAGAAAGGTTGATGTGATTAAGATTTTTGTCCTGGCCAGAGCTACTGTATATAATCCTACTGCAAAGAGTATAGTTAGCATACTGCTAAACAATGTAACAAAACAGTCCTTTAAGATCGAGGCCATCAAGCTATAAATGGTCTTACAAAAGGAACCTCATATGAGCTCAAATCATGACTTCTATCAAGGACAAAACAGTAGAAGGATTCCATTAAAGAGAGCAAGGAGAGAAGTTAAAGATCATGTAGGTTTATTGAGTGATTGATTGATTGATTGATTGATTGATTGATTGATTTCAAGTTATCCTCCTTTAGGTAAGGAGAAGTGCCTCTTCAGTATTAACTGCAGGAGTTTTTCTGGTCTGAGGTGTTCCTTTCCAAAATAGAGGACACAGGTCCTCTGGTGGCTGACAGGTATATCGAAGCTGGCGTGACTGACTTGTGACTGCTTAGATGATGATCCTGTAAGTTTCTTAGGAAGTGTCCAAGGTTTAATTTTGGTGTGGTGAATCCAGGATTCCACTCTTGTCACTTTAACTGCAGTGAGGGTACAAGGGTTACCAAGTATGTTTCATCCCATAAGGAACATAGACGGAGAGGTACAGTGGTGAGACTTGACCAATACTATATCTCCTGCTTGAAACAACTCCATTCATTTTTCCCGGTCACACTTTTCAGGGAAAGTTTAAAGATTTTCTTGACATTTTGCCAGATATGTTATATCTTTGACTAAATTTGTCATTTCCTGATGGAGCAGGAGGTCATTTGTAAGAAAAGGTCATCCTTTTCTTTTCATATGGACTGAGCCCCATTCTGTGAGGGGAGTTTCAAATTCTTTTTTTGTTGCTGTTGTTGTACTAACAACAAAAAAAAAGTTTTATTTTTTTAAATTTATTTATTTACTTATTTATTATTATTATACTTTAAGTTCTAGGATACATGTGCATAACGTGCAGGTTTGTTACATATGTATACTTGTGCCATGTTGCTGTGCTGCACCCATCAACTCGTCAGCACCCAACAACTCGTCATTTACATCAGGTATAACTCCCAATGCAATCCCTCTCCCCTCCCCCCTCCCCATGATAGGCCCCAGTGTGTGATGTCCCCCTTCCCAAGTCCAAGTGATCTCATTGTTCATTTCCCACCTATGAGTGAGAACATGCGGTGTTTGGTTTTCTGTTCTTGTGATAGTTTGCTAACAATGATGGTTTCCAGCTGCATCCATGTCCCTACAAAGGACACAAACTCATCCTTTTTGATGGCTGCATAGTATTCCATGGTGTATATGTGCCACATTTTCTTACTCCAGTCTGTCACTGATGGACATTTGGGTTGATTCCAAGTCTTTGCTATTGTGAATAGTGACGCAATGAACATACGCGTGCATGTGTCTTTATAGCAGCATGATTTATAATCCTTTGGGTATATCCCCAGTAATGGGATGGCAACATTCTCAAATCAATAAACATAATCCACCATATAAACAGAACCAAAGACAAGAACCACATGATTATCTCAATAGATGCAGAAAAGGCTTTTGACAAAATTCAACAGCCCTTCATGCTAAAAACGCTCAA
>NW_022161248.1:0-214673 GCF_008728515.1 Papio anubis | reverse complement strand
GTGGCTAAGTTCCAAAGGCAGGTGTCCCAAGAGAGCCCAGTGGAAGCTGTATCAACTTTATATATATATATTTTTTTATTTCTTTTTCTTCTTTGTTTGTTTTTTGAGATGGAGTCTCGCTCTGTCACCACGGCTGGAGTGCAGTGGCACGATCTCGGCTTATGGCAACCTCCGCCACCCGGGTGCAAGCAAATTCTCCTGCCTTAGCCACCAGAGTAGCTGGGACTACATGTGCATGCCGCCACGCCCAGCTAGTTTTTTGTATTTTAGTAGAGACGGGGTTTCACCGTGTTGCCCAGGCTGGTCTCAAACTCCTAAACTTAGGCAATCCACCCTCCTTAGCCTACCAAAGTGCTAGGATTACAGCATGAACCACCATACCCTGCTTACTTATTTATTTAGAGACAATTTGTTCCTATGTTGCTCAGGCCAGCCTTGAATTCCTGAGCTCAAGGGATCCTTCTGCCTTAGCCTTCCCAGTAGCTGGGACAACAAGTGCATGCTACCATGCTTAGGTTAGTATCAACTTTTATGATCTATTCTTGAAAGTCACACAGTATCATTTCCTCCACATTCTCTCAGTAAATGTAGTCACAATGCATCACCCAGATTCAAGGAGAGAAAAAAATAGATTCTCCTTCTTGATGAACAAGTAACAAGTTCTGGAAGAGCATGTGGAATCACAAATATTAATGTGACCATTTTTGGAAAATGTAAATAGCCAAAATAAGTCCTCCTTTCCAGTGTTATCTGTGCCACAATTTTGCAGTGCAAATATAAAAAATTATCCAGATTCTCTCAGTTGCCACAGCTGAATGTGAGAATTGCAACTCGACTCCAAAACCACATTCATACATTGTGAGAGCTGTATTTTTACATAGGAAGCCAAATAATTTTAGTAATGGAGTATTATCTTTCCCATGCTTAGCACAGCTATGATTTTAAAATTAATTTCCCAGTGCACTGTCAAATTTATTTTAACCTAAAAGGCAAATTGACACATTCCAGGCATAGTGAAAGTCTACCTTTGCTTGGTCTGACCCAGGAAGCCGGTAGGTTTCTATTATTTGTTTTTGTTTCTAAGCTTACTCCTCAAATGCAAACAAAGATAAAGCACAGAAAGGAAATTCATGAAAATGAATGTTTGCAATGGAATTTCAAATTGTTCTCTTCAGTGCACATTAGTATCCTTCCTGTGTACCAGCTATGCTTTGTACAGGCTGTGTGGGACTTACTGTGTTGTCTGAAAGTTGGATTTGTTTCTCATATTATTTATTTATTAGAACTGGAGTCAATTCATTCATCTGTATCCCTGATGCCTTTGGTTCCAACTAGGGCATGTGTGCTAGACCATTAACAGGAGACTAATCACCCTGTATTTATTGATTAACCATAGAGTAGTGCTTAGAGGATTGTCAGAAAACATCCAGTTAATGGAGTCCACTAGATTAGAATTTCCTTTTGTTTTATGGTGTGAATTGTTAGCCCAAAATGAGCTGTAAATTGCATCTTCAGGGATTCTACTTTTTAGGAACACTATTATTGTAAATTTTTATTTCTTTGGACATATACATGTTTTTTCCTGTTTTCCTTAAGAAGTTAAGGTCATTATGTCACAGAAATTTTAAAAATTAAACTCTTTTAGTATTGACATGTAAAACAAAACAAAATGAAAAACCCATACTTTCACACTGTCTTTTAACATGTGAAAAACAGCTTTTATACGTGGTTAGATAAATCAGTTAAATTGAATTTTAACAAAGTTTTGCCCCCAAATGTTTTCTCGTTTAGATTGAAGACAAACATGACACATTTATCTTAAGATAAGTCAATTTTTGATTCTTTAGAAATTTATCAGACTCGAAACCTTTAGCAGCCCTTCTCCCATAATTACAATGCCAAAATAGCAAAATGAATGAACTCACAGTCTGTGTCTTCCCTGGAATTAACAACATAGATGGAATCCAAATATTGTGTGCCTGCATGAGTATATTCATTTATGTTATACTTGTAAGGAATGTTTACTAATGTCCCCAGCTCAGACATTTATTATAAAAATCATCAGTTAAGATAGCCAGCCTAGCAGTTCGCCAGTTCACCTAGGGGAGCTTTCATGAAGTATGGATTCTTGAGCCCCTCACCCTAAAGATGTTGTTCATATGCTAAGTATAAGACTTAGGAAATCTGTATTCTTCAAATATAGAATCTTATGCTTCTGAGTTATCAGTCCAGTGTGGGAACAGCTGAACTAGAGCATTTGGTAACCCTTGACGTAATTTTCGTAGTGTGAGATACTCTGCCCTGATAGAAATGTTTAATACCCCAGGACAAAGTGATATTATATTTGAATTTCTCTCCTTGTTACATTTTACAGTAGGGATGCAGGATAACACTAAAGTTTTATATATTGACTCACTTTATAGTAACAGCACAGCTTTATTTTAAAAATAGGGAAAGGAATTGTAATTCATAAATTTTATCATTTCCCTCTTTAGTTTGGTGTTTTGACCGAAATGAATTTTTATATAAATATGTTATATATAATAATAATAGTGATTATTATTATCATTATTTGATCATAATATTTCTTTTAGATTGCCTAAGTACCTCTCACTGAAACCTGTGGAATAAATGAACAACTACAAACAATTCATTATGGTTAGAGGCAATGAATGAGGCACACTTTATGAAAGAGGAAATTGTTGCATGGAGCCACAAAAACTAAATAAGATTTCCACCAGTAGAGGAGTAGGGAAAATATATTTCCAGGTAGGACACAGAAAAAACAAAGGCACAGGGCTTGAAGTTTCACAGTACATTCAAAGATGACTAAGTAGCTCCATGTAGCCAGGCTCCAATATATATGAGAGCCATCATGGCTTGAAATACTCAGTTTTCAGTGGCAGGAAGAAAGAATTCTATCTTGATTCTAGGGCCAATGATCTGGAGTGGCTTTTTGAAGAAATGTGTTAAGATAGATTCTGAGGCTGCATCTGGCTCTGGGGTTGATTGGGGCTTAGCTGTGGGCATAAGAGTGGGCAACAGAGTATTAGTGCCATACATTTTATATCCCTCTGCTACACTGTGTACATTTCACATATGTATTCTTGATCTTAGTGTTTTCTTTCACACCTTCTTTTAACTTGGTAATCAAAATGTTTTTCTCCTGCTCTTGATTCTCATTGTGATATCTTAGATTGTATATTGAGATCCTTGAGGGATTCATGAAATGCTGATCCTTTCACAAGGGTGTTTTGCTATTGGCTGTTATTTCAATCTTGTTGGTGAGTGCTGTGGCAGGACTCGGCTGGAAACTAATGAAGTGGCAAAAACCAGATGAAATACAACGTAGTGTTCACTTCTGAGTTTCTGAATCAGTGATCAAGTCAAAGGGATGACTGATGAACTGTTAATTTGATTTGCTGCATGTATGGATTTTCATTTGAAAGCTGATGGGGCACAGACATATTTTTTCTCCAGAAGAAAAAGAGCTAGAGTAGAAATTAAACCCTACTTCAGCTTTTACCAAGAAAGCTCACACTGATTATCCGAGCACCCACATTATTATATATGTATATACGTATTGATTGGTCTGGTAATTTTTCAATTTACTAGTTTCAGAAACAAATCTGAATACCTTAAACACTTCAAGGAACTTTTATTTATTTATTTATTTATTTTTTATTATACTTTAAGTCCTAGGGTACATGTGCACAACGTGCAGGTTTGTTACATACGTATACATGAGCCATGTTGGTGTGCTGCACCCATTAACTCATCATTCACATTAGGTATGTATATCTCCTAATGCTATCCCTCCCCCTCCCCCCCTCCCCACAATAGGATCCAGTGTGTGATATTCCACTTCGTGTGTCCAAGTGATCTCATTGTTCAATTCCCACCTGTGAGTGAGAACATGCGGTATTTGGTTTTCTGTTCTTACGATAGTTTGCTGAGAATGATGGTTTCCAGCTGCATCCATGTCCCTACAAAGGACACGAACTCATCCTTTTTTATGGCTGCATAGTATTCCATGGTGTATATGTGTCACATTTTCTTAATCCAGTCTGTCACTGATGGACATTTGGGTTGATTCCAAGTCTTTGCTATTGTGAATAGTGATGCAATAAATATACGTGTGCATGTGTCTTTATAGCAGCGTGATTTCTAATCCTTTCGGTATATCCCCAGTAATGGGATGGCTGTCAAGTGATATTTCTAGTTCTAGATCCTTGAGGAATCGCCACACTGTTTTCCACAATGGTTGAACTAGTTTACAGTCCCACCAACAGTGAAAAAGTGTTCCTATTTCTCCACATCCTCTCCAGCACCTGTTGTTTCCTGATTTTGTAATGACTGCCATTCTAACTGGTGTGAGATGGTATCTCATTGTGGATACCATCGTGGTTTTGTGGTATCCATTGTGGTTTTGATTCGCATTTCTCTGATGGCGAGTGATGATGAGCATTTTTTCATGTGTCTGTTGGCTGTATAAATGTCTTCTTTTGAGAAGTGTCTGTTCATATCCTTTGCCCACTTTTTGATGGGGTTGTTTATTTTTTTCTTGTAAATTTGTTTGAGTTCTTTACAGGTTCTGGGTATTAGCCCTTCATCAGATGAGTAGATTGCAAAAATTTTCTCCCATTCTGTAGGTTGCCTGTTCACTCTGTTGGTAGTTTCTTTTGCTCTGCAGAAGCTCTTTAGTTTAATTAGATTCCATTTGTCAATTTTGGCTTTTGTTGCCGTTGCTTTTGGTGTTTTAGACATGAAGTCCTTGCCCATGCCTATGTCCTGAATGGTATTACCTATGTTTTCTTCTAGGGTTTTTATGGTTTTAGGTCTAACATTTAAGTCTCTAATCCATCTTGAATTAATTTTCATATAAGGAGTAAGGAAAGGATCCTGACAAACCTGACAAAAACAAAAGATGGGGAAAGGATTCCCTATTTAATAAATGGTGCTGGGAAAATTGGCTAGCCATAAGTAGAAAGCTGAAACAAGGAACTTTTAAAATGCATTTTAAAAGTAATGTAATTACTTTTAAGTAATTACAAGACATGTAATTTATGTGAAACTTCCTTTTGTTGTTCCCACTATTTTTTAGTTATGTCTGGAAATATTATCTGGACAAAATATGTAGGCATTTTATAAATATCATTTAATAATTTTCTGTTTAATTAGCATGTTTTTTTCAATTCTAAGGCTCTCTTAGTGCTTCATGTTAGCATTCCAAAATCAGGATGTGTGCATTGTAATTTCAGTGAACATGTCATTGAGTGTTTCCTGTCTGTTTCATCTCTCACTTCCCTACCTCGGCCTCCCATCCCCACCCCCAGTACCAAAAGGCTGTTATTGAATCTATGTTACTTCATGGCCATTTTAGAATTTAGGGTCTGTGGAAAGCGCATGCTTAGAGGATGGATGGCTCTCATTAACTTGGCAAAAATGAGGGAGTGGGAACGTTGTCTGGATAAATAAGGCAGGAAAAGAATTCCTTTGATTTCCAAACCATTATCTCCCCCATCCTCCTTATTTTGAATGTGACTCTGTGTATGTCTGACAAGTGTGAGTTTGAGAAGACTTTTCTGCAATGTCTAAAGGAGCATAAAAAACCATATCAGGTGCCTTACAATTATCTCTAATATTTTAAAGTTATTTTAGTAAGCTGATGAGGTCGATTAGTTATTGATGCTAGAGGGAACAATTTTCCTTTTACCTAGAGATTCGGTTAAAAACCTTAGAATCTTAAAATGTTAAATTAAGGGAGAGTTTTAAATGTTGTCCAGCCCAGGCAAAGTCTAGATAGGGAGTATTGTCCTCTAGGAACCTTCTTCTAGCTTTGGGTCCAGGGTTCTGTTTGCTAATTCCTCAACCCGATGACTATGAGAAGTTCTTAGACTCCCTACCCATTACTTTTGACCTTAAAATACAAGCATTTAATCCAACTTAAATTTTCTGGTTGCTATAAATGGATTAAGTTGCTTACCCCTCAGCAAAATGTAGGAGAGATTTAGGGGTCAGACAGACTATAGTTCAAACCTCAGTTGTGTCACCTCTTAGCTTTGTGACTGGTCATGTTACTTAATGTCTCTGGGCCTTAGTCACTTATTCAAGTCATTCAAAAAATGATTGGTGCAAATGAAATGTGCCAGCACAAGCCTAGATGCTGAGTATACATTGCTAAACAACACAGACACAGTTCCTGCTCTTAAAGAGCTCTGCTCATGAAAATTCATGAGAATGAGTTGCCAATTACAAAACAGAGGATAAGTTCTGTGATAAAGATAATCTCAGCTTGGAGATGGGGGCACATGGTACAGGCAGGCCTTTTGGAGAGATTACATCAAAACTGAGATGTGAAGCATATTAGTAGTAAGGCAGTTAGGAGGAATTAAGAGTGCCTTAACTTCCTCCACTGTAAAATAGGGGCACACCTTCCTTATTGGGTAATAGTAAGAAACAGAGACAATGAATATAATGCATCAGGAATGTGCCTGACAATTCAGCATAGGGTCAGAAAACATGTATTGAATATGTACTACTCTAGGCAATGGGATTGAAAAATGAGTAGGATGCTGACCCCATCCTCCTGGGTCTTGGAGGCCAGAAGTGTAGCTCTAGCTCCCTGTATTGTCTCTGTTGCTCTTGCCCATTGTATTGTACTTGCCTTTTCACATGTCTGAACCGGGAGGCTTCCCGAATCCAGTGTTGGTGACGTGGTGCAACTGAAGACATGGAGCATAGCAGTAATGGTGGCTTTGCCAGAACAGTTCTACTTTGAGATGTTTGAGCATTGCTCTTTCCCTTGTGGTCTCCCAGCCTGGTTCTTTGATCCTCTTAGAGATTCTTTGAGCTCTTCAATATCTTTATATTTCTTTCCTGCCAAAATGCCAAAGTTTGTTTCTGTAGCTTGGAACTAAGAACACTCTCTGTTTGTGCCCATCAGGATCCAGCCAGGAAAATAGCCTCCTAGGTCTTGCAAACAGATTGGATTTAATGCGGATACTTGGTTAAAAGGGTGGTAGAGAAGCTGGAAAGCCCTGCAAGGAGCAGGGAGTA
Source organism: Papio anubis (assembly GCF_008728515.1). Classification (NCBI taxonomy): domain Eukaryota; kingdom Metazoa; phylum Chordata; class Mammalia; order Primates; family Cercopithecidae; genus Papio; species Papio anubis. The sequence continues at coordinate 207,614 of NW_022161248.1, read as the reverse complement.
GCCCAGCGATTAGTACCAGCTAGAAGCTGCTATCACGCTTAGGGTTGAGGGACAGTGAAGGAAGAGCTTGTCGTTTAGCAGGAGGTAGAACCACAGTAGGGGCTGAAGTAGGCCTGTAAGTCAAAAGGCAGTTGACATGTACATGTAATAGAAGCTCAAATACGTTTTGGCTAAATGAATAAAGAGAATAATCAGGGAGAAGTCTAGGACCAGAACTGTATGTTATACCAAATCTAAAAGGTTAGGGGAATAAGAAGATTCCGTCTAAAAAGCAATCAGAGGAGGAAAACAGGCAGAGGCAGTGTGTCCTGGAAACCACAGCTCTGAAATAATCAAATCTGCCAGACTCTTAACTGGATTTCTACCAAATAGGCCTCTGAATTCTTCACTGAGTCCAGATAGAAGATCCAGAGTGCTTATCCATAAGCTCTGGGCATCATAGCTTCTAATCCAGGCTATTCCTTGGGTAACTTGTGTTATTAAATGAGGATAACAGTGCTTGCCAATTTTACTTGGGCAAGATGGGAAGCAATGAATAAGGAAGATTTTAGAATACTTGGCAAAAGAGAGAAATGTGTCACAGCAGGAAACTTAATTGATAAACTAGAGATAAGCACATTTACTCTCACAGTTTTAATTTATGGACTGTCCTATATGGCTTACATGAATAAAAGGAATGTATTACCTCTGTTAGGGACAGCGCTGCCTTACTGCGTAAGAGAAAGCAAAGGTCTGTGTTTGACATTTATGAGAAGAAACATGGTCAAAAGGAAAGAGCATAGTTCCTTTTCTTTCTTTCTTCATTTATTTATACCTCTTTTAGTAATAATTATTAATTTTTAGTATGTGTGTATATTTATGTTAAAATCACATACATTTACGATGCATAACATGATGTTTTGAAATATGTGTAAGCTGTGGAATGGGTGAATTAAGCTAATTAACATATGCATTGTCTCACATACTTTTGTGTATGTGGTGAGAACATTTAGCATCTACTCTCAGCCCTTTTCAAGTATACAATAAATTGTTATTAACAGTAGTCACCATGTTATTCAATAGATTTCTTGAACTTATTCCTCCTGTCTAACTAAAATTGTATAACCTTTGATCAATATCTCCCCACTCACCCTTCCCTCAGTCCTCAGTGCCCACCATCCTACTCTTTGCTTTTAGGGGTTTCGATTTTTTAGATTCCACACATAGGTGAGATTGTGCCTTGTCTTTCTGTGCCTGGTTTATTTCACTTAATATAATGTCCTCGAGTTTTGTGCATGTTGTTCCAAATGACAAAATTTCCTTTTATTTTAAGGCTGAATAGTGTTATGTTGTGTATATAGAACATGTTTTCTTTGTTGATTCATCCACAGATGGACATTTAGGTTGGTTTCATCTCTTGGCTGCTGTGAATAAAGCTGCAATGAACACTGGGATGCAGATATGGGGAAAAGGTATAGATTTAATATTCAAACAGACCTCATTTTAATCTCAGCTCTGCTGCACATTGGCCTTGTGATTTTAAACATGTTTTACAGTGAGTTTCAGTTTCTTGATGTTTAAAATGGGTATCATAATAATAATTCCTGGCTTAGAATTGTGAGAATTTTTATGATTATGTGGGCGAAGTTTCTCCCAGGATACCCACACAGGATGGGAACTTCATAAATATTTGTTCTCTTCCTCAATCTCTCCCCTTCCCCTGCCCCTGCTTTTTTTATAAAAACAAACAAAGAAACAAAAAAACATTTCTCTAACCTAGGGGAAAAAGTAAGAAAGTAAACTGAAATACTTTTTTAGGACAGAAAAGCTAGCATGAATTGGTTTTATAGAGAAATACTTAGAGGATTTAACCCCGCCCCCTCAAACTTCATGTTCCTGCTCATGATTGAAAGCACCAAAATCCCTGGGAATTATAAATCCAAAGCCATTTGGCTCAGAATTTTACATGTTAAAAAAAAAATTCATCTGCATTTATTTTGCTTCTGACAAAATCATCACTTCCCATAGCTGTCATATACTATCAACTTGCTTATATTTTGTGTGAGATTTCATGCTTAGGTGGTGTCTTGGTGTTTCTGTGACCCAAGCAAGGAGTTCCTGTGACTGTGTCACACTGTTTCTTCTTGACACGGCTGGAAATATGATCACCTCTCAAGGCCTATCACAAAGGACTGGCCCTTTGCTACGGGTCAGCAATAGCAAGGAGTGTTGCCAAGATACAACACAAAACAAGACCTTTAGGTCTCCCTCTGGGTTTTTGGAACAGCTGTCTCTAGCTCAGCTGCTGAAGTTTCAACTCCTTCATTGAAATCCAAACACATCTGTACCCCAGACAGGAAAATGCCTAGTAAGTTGTTTTCCTCCATGCTGGTTCGTCTTGTGGTTTTTGTGCAGCCCTTAAAGACAGTGTGAGTGCTGAGGACCTCAACAGGTTCTTTGCAAGGACAGAGGCGCACATGGTGATGGGTCACTTATGGAGAAAAGTATCATGACACCTGGATGTTCACAACCCTCAGGCTGTTCACAGCTTGCCATGGCTTTGAAACATCGTGTGGAGCTCAGACAAATTCAGGCCTCACTGAAGTGTTACCCTCATGCAGGCAACCGACATGCCTTCTCTTTCATCTTTTTATGATTATTTGGCAGAATCCTTTTTTTATTCATTTAATTTCAGAGCACAACAGTGATATTTATCCCTTTATTTATATGTCAGTTACCTGCGTTCAAATGTCAATTTTTAGTATTGTGACTTGCTGTTTTAGGAAATACTATTTCAAACCAAAATGTATTCTTTCTTTTTTTTTTTTTTTTTTTTTTTAAAGGGTGATTGTAGTGTCAAGTCAAACTTAACTCATGTTCTAGGTAGAAGAGGTAAAAACAAAACGTTTTCCCTGTTTCATAATTAGTTTATCTCTGCAGGTTCCTTTTCCAGACAGGAAAAACCCTTTCAGGGTAATGGAGACCCATGTTATGGGTTCATGGAATAGCAGGTTCTTCCCTTCCTGGGAATACTTCCTAGCAGTGTGGACTCCATGCTGGGCACTTCCACCATGACCTGCAATCTTGAGGCTTCTCTTAGAATTTAGTGCTTCAGAATCACTGCAGCCTCGCCGGTTCTCCTGTATCCTTCCTTCCTTGCCTCCTTCTTTATTTATTTATGCTAACCAAATGCCATAGTTAACCAAGTCCTGTTCCTTGAGGATTACTTCAGATGTGTGTAGTTATTTATTTTAATATCTAATTCCATATTCTAAATAGAATACTACCTCTACACACTTCTATTATGGTAGATAACGATTTCTCCCTTAAGTCCCTTTTTCCTTCCTTTATCCTTCCAGTTTATTACATCGCAGTTTTCAAGATTTGCATTATTCTGACAATGGAAATATTTTCTGCTGAGCCAAGGAGCATACTGTCATTATAACTCCTTTCTTGTTCTATTATCATTTTTTCTAGAGCTGATAATTCACTCATTTAAAAAATGCCTTAGTTTTCTCTGTCTGTGTTACTGTCTTTGCTTCCCCTAACATCTGGCAATATTCAAGACATTGTTTTCATCACAGTATCAGTGCCGCATTTAATTTTTTTATAACTCTCTAAGGCAGGTAACTATAATCTGTATTTTACAGATGGGAAGCATGAAGCACAGAGAAATTAATTGGCTCACATGAGATGGGAAGTGGCAGAGCCAGGACTTGAACCCAGGCAGTCTGACTCCTGCACTCATGTTCCAAAGCACAAGACATACAGTATCTCGATGTATAACTACCTACATTAGCAGCTGTACCACCTAATCCAATTAGTTGAATTTTTTTTTTTTAAATGGAGCTCTTCCTCCATATGTCTCTGGACCCTTGTTGCATCTGTATTGCTTGTTTTCTAAACCTATGTATGGTTATCATATTAAGACTTATTTTCATTATTGTCCAGGGAATTTCTTTCGTCTTCCTCCTGTGTTGATTCCTTATTTTCTGGATATTGTTTTGTCTTTCTTGCATTAGATGAAGCTCATCTTTTAGAAGACTTCTTGAGAAAAGGTGCGTGGGTGAAGATTTCTTAAATCTTAAATGTCGGAAAACATTTGTATTTTTCCTTGCTAGTACTGAGTATTTACTGCCATTTTATTCTTGGTCTTGTGTTTGTGACCTATTGTTTCCTTTCTTGAAAGTTTTACTGTCTTCCTGGTGTACTGAAGTTTTATGACACAGCTGGGTCTTTTTGCATTTATTGTGCTAGATGCTGAATGGGCCTTTTCAATCTGGGGACTCATGTTCTTCAGGTCCAAAAAATTTTCCCATAATCTTTCTCTTGATATATTTTTTTCTAGATCCTATTGGTAGGATGTTGGGCCTGCTGCACTGGGTTTTTAGTTTCTTCTGATTTGTCTTCTATTTTTTTCTTAATATTTTGAGATATTTCCTTACCTTTATTTTCCAAATCTTACACTCACATGCACACATAATTTTAGTTATCATATTTAAATTTCTAAAAAACATTTTATTTTTTAAACAATAACCTTCATTTATTTCTCTTTTTTTCTTACTAGCATCCTGACTTTAAGGATAAATAGCTTATCTTATACCTCTGAGGTCATTAAACATAGTTTGATTAAAGTTTTCTTCTTTAGTATCTTGTCTCTGTTTCTTTTGAGTTTCCTTTCTTCTGCTTTGATATCTTTATCTTTTATGCTGGAGGCTTTCTGGAAATGTCAGATAATTCTTGGCTATCTTTCATATTTTAAAAGTTAGATATTTTAAAAATGCCAATAGGAAGTTCTATGCACTAGAACTTGGCTTGTTGCCTATAAGGTACACTGTGGAATAATTGGTTGAACTGGCTTTTTAATTTTTGGGATCCCTATAGATCAGTACCTATAGGTCTTCATTATTAGAAACAAGCTGCAGAAAGTGAAAACAAAAAAATTAAACTCCATGGACGACCTAGTGTTTTTGTGTAAGTCTGTCTATGGGGTAAAAGTGGGTAGCTTTTTGGTGTGTACACCTCCACATTGTCTTCTGCGATGAATAATCACTTTCACGTGGAGTTTACAAACCACCAGAATCACTAAGAGGACCTGTTATTTCTATGTGCTTTCATTTTTTGCTCTTTTTTTTTTTTATTGGACTGTTCTGCTGTTTGACAAAGAATTTTACCACATGCCAAGCACAACGTTTTGGGAAAGGTCCTCATAGTCCTATGTGGAATATCTCTGTTCCTGGGCACGGGGTGAGCAGGCATTTGGTGACCTCTCTGCTTATGTTGCCTGGTACCCTGAGGCTCTGGCAGAATTACTGTGAGGCCATTCACCTTGGCTCAGCCTGAAATCTACTCTGACAGATTTATTGGCTCTTAAACATGTATCCAAGCAGAATGTCTAAACCAATATAAGGTTTCACTCATTTGCACTCTGCAGGGAGAGAAAGAGAGATGAAAACTGTGAGGGGTGAAACTCCACAGAGATGTAACTCCGCCCCAACCTTATCCTTGCGTATCTACCAAGAAATGGAATTTATCATTTCTTTCCTATTTTAGGTCTCTTTTCTATCAGAACTTTCCTCAATCCATTGGTATATGAAAAGTACATTGAGGAAAGGTAATAAGATCATTCAATCAATAACTGCTTCATTCCTTCATAACATTTGTTTAATAAGGGAAAATATTTAATAAGATATGTAAGAAAATTGCAATCTTCTCTAGCTTTTCTAGGAATTGGGATGGAGAAAATGGTTTGAATTTAAATAAAAGTGAATTTAGAGCAATAAGAAAAACCATGTAATGAAGATCAGTACTAACATTATCTATACTTTATTCATGAGAAAAATATAGCTTAGAGAGGTTAAATGACTAGGCACTGCTTACTCAGACTGTAAGTGGTGAAGTCACAGCTTAGTCTCAGGTTTCAGTTCCAAAGGTCATGTATTTCTATTGCACAGTCAGTAGTCTACAAACCTGACTGACACAGCTTTCTAGCTCCACCTACTTAGCATACTGATAAAACAAAGCTATTTTGCATACATAGCTGAAACAGAGACAGACAGGTAAACAGAAAGAAAAAAAAAAAAAACAGAGGAAATGTCCATGTGCCACAGATAAGGAAGAATCTTATAGTCAATGTGGTAAGTGCATGAGCTGATGCCAGAGCAGTGCAGAGGATATTAGACATGGCTATAGGACCTAACAGCTATGGGTTAGGCTTTAACACACATACAGAATAAAGGACTTAAACTTGGGCCTGTGAAAGGTGAGGACTTAGAACTGAAGACTTGCTTCCCTCATACAAGGGGACTACAAAACACATTGTTCATGTTCTAGAAAGCAACTGATAAAATTCTCACTGATTAGATGTCTGGATGAGAAAAAGTTCCCCACAATAAAGGGAAATTTTAAAACCTGTGCTGGCTGGGCATGGTGGTTCATGCCTGTAATCCCAGAGCTTTGAGAGGCCAGGATGAGAGAATCACTTGAGGCCAGGAATTTGAGACCAGCCTGGGCAGCATAGCAAGACCCAATCTTTATAAAATCTCAGAGCTCTGAGAGGCCAAAGTGTGAGGATAGCTTGAGGCAAGGAATTTGAGACCAGCATGGGCAACACAACAAGACCCCATCCTTACAAAATATAAAAATAAAAAAATTAACTGGTCTTGGTGGTACACCTATAGTCTTAGCTACTTGGGAGGCTGAGGCAGGAGGATCAGTTGAACCCAGGAGTTCAAGGCTGTAGTCTTCTGTGATTGAGCCACTGCACTCCAGCCTGCATGATAGAGCAAGACTCTGTCTCTGGAAACAAATCTGTGCTGTGCATAGGTATGGAATCCAAATTTTACACTATTTGCATAGTACAGGAATCTCAAATGGATATATTAATGTAGACATCATAATTACTTCAAGCTAGTGAAACTCCTGGAGTTTCCAGAAGAATCAAATATAAAACTGTCTAAAATGTTACTACCACATCTTAAAGTACACAGGAATGCCACAGGGAAAAAATATTCTAGCTGAAAATATGTTCACAATGAAAAAGAAGAAACCAAAAAAAAAAAAATGGTCCAAATATGGGGGAGTCACCAGACACATGTGAGAGAACTAGCACCCCCAAGAACCTGAGATAATGTAACAGTCTAAAACTGTCTAGAAATTAAATATATTTACACTCATTAAAGAGATAAAGAGAGGAATAAAAACTCTCATGGAAAAAAACAGGACATGAAAAAGGAACAGGAACATCTGGAAAACAACCAAATAGAACAAAATGAAAAATTATGGATAAAATTAAACATAGTGGCCAACTTTAAAAGCAGATCAGGCATGGTTGAAGAGAGAGTTAGTGATATGAAAGCTGTATCTGAGGAAAATACCCAAACTGCTGCAGAGAAAGATAAAGAGGGCTACAATCCAAAAGAGAAATCAAGAGATATTGAAGATTACATTAAAAGTTACAACTTAGGTCTAATGGAAATTTCAATAGCAGAAAATGGAGAAGGGGCAATATTTTAAGTGAAAATGGCTCTGAATTTTCCGGAACTTATAAAAGGCAGAAGCAGATTGAATTTTCCAGAAATTATAAAAAGCAGAAGCAGATTCTCAGATTGAAGCAGAGCACTGAGTCCTGTGCATAATATATAAATCTACAGCTAGATGCATCATATGAAGAGCAGAACAGTGAAGATAAGATAATTCTAGTTGAAGAGCAAGTGGAAAGAAAAGACAGACAATATATGAAGGGGCAATTATTAGAATAATAGGGGACATCAGCCCAATAGCGACCAGAAGACAAGTCTGACCAATCATCAGAAACACCTGAGAAGCACATTAAAATACAATGTAAAAACTATATTATTCCTTACCACCATATACATAAGCACACATATATGTACGTATACTCACACATACTGATCTCGAGTCTATAATTAAATTTACTTCCCAGCCTCCCCCATTAAAAAAATGAAGGGATTGAAATCATAACCAAGGATAATTTCTAAAGCATTTTTTCCCCAATAATTTCTAGAGTAACCGTGCTACATAGTGCCAGAAGTTGATCACAAAAGAACAAGGAAAAGGAGTTAGTACAAACATCTTTGACCTCACAGTTCCATTTCTTCTTCCATCTTCACTAACATATGCATGATTAGGATTAAAGGACATGTTATTTTGGCTAATAACTCCAGAATCCTGTGTGTTTGTATGATGAGATGAATGAATGACCCCATGTTTGTAGAACCTTTGGCAAGATATGCTTCCTATCTTACTTGATATTTCATATCAAATGCAGAAGGACACCTTGACTTGCCAGTACCAGAATTTAGTCTACTTTGCCTTTATAGACATCTGTTCTCAGACTAATGGTTGTTTATATAATTGCTATAATAAAGGATAATTCCACATTAAAGTAATACTGGGTACAATTAGAATACTTATAATAGCCATGCTTTTTGAATTAGTAGCACTACTTCCAGGAATCTATCTTAAATACCCCAAACATACACATACAAAAACGCTTTGTATTCAGAGATGTTCATTCCAGCATTATATATGATGAGCAAAACTCTGGAAGTCTCTAGAAGAGTTAAAAGGCAGTAAAATCTTGTTATATTGTTCCAGACACATATAGTACTGTATCTGTTTCTTGACTTGAACTCTTTACACGTATACTTTGCTTTTCCCCTTTCAACAGAGAATGCTTGGATAAACAATGGTCTAGCCACATGACAGAACTATGCCAGTATAAAAATTATACTGTGAACAGTCAGTTCAAAAAAAGAAGAAATAAAAATGTGCCATATACATACAAAGAAATATCTAACCTCATTAGTAATAAAGGACATAATTTCATTGTCACCCACCAGAATACCACATAGCTTTCTTTAATGATTAATAAATAGCCAGTGTTGGTGAAGTCGTAGAGAAATGGATATTACTTTGCTGCTGGTAGTATAAGTTGGTATGTACTTTCCAGATAAAAACTTGGTAGTATGTAGCCAAAGTCATAAAAATTCATGTAAATTATTTTTTTGCTTAGCAATTCCATGGGAAGTGTGTGTGTGTGTGTGTGTGTGTGTGTGTATTTATGTTTACATATTTTTAAATTAGGACAAGTATAACATTTCTTATATTGTGAAAAATTGGGATATATTAAGTATCCAAAAATAGGAATTATTTAAATAAAATGTGATGTTATACAATGGGATACAGTTAGAAAAGATATCCATAATACATAGGTAATAATAAAAATTACAAAATTACATATAAAAACCAATAATTTTGTTAAATTGCTGACAAGAACACATAAAATGTCAAGAAAGAAATGTAGTAAGAATTAGTAATGATTATCTCTGAATGGTAGAGACAATGGTGGTATTTATTTTCTTTGCTTTTTGCACAGCATTTTCTTTTACATTTTGCAATGAAGTTTTAATATTTTAATAAAAATAAAGTATAAACTTAGATCATAAATTTTTTTTAATAAGATGAGACAATGCCAATTATGGCAAAAGATAAAGGTTGCTTTACAATTACAACTATGTAGGAATGTATACATTAAAATAAGGAAAGAAAGAAAAAGGAAGGAAGAAATAAAAGGAAAGAAGGATGAAAGACAGACAAGAAGATATCTCTTCTAACCAGTTTTCTTTGGCCAGTAGAATTTGGAGCAAATGTTTTCAACTCTCATGAACTTTGATACTTTCTAATATATTACCAATTTTATACTTATAAAAACTAGAAACAATTTTATTTTTTAAATATAAAATTGAACTTAATAAAGTAATTAGCATATTTCTGTCATATTTTATTTTACCCACTTCTCTGCTATATCAAGTTTCCATTCTTAGTCCTAACATCAACTTTCTGGGCTCCAACCAAGCCATCACTTTAGGAAAATTTACATAAAATATTCCTACTGAATTTATTATTTCAATCAGTGACAACGAGACTTTCTAGAATTCTCTTGTGATTCCAGCAGGGAGCTGGGCAGGATGAGACCTTGCTCATCTTCACTCAGCATTCCATCTCAGTCTCCAGAGGGGACGGAAAGCTGCTATGAGATCTTGGCACCACTTTGCAGACTCATGTTGTACTGAATTTGCTTTTTGGCTTGAACTCCCCACACATATGCTTTCCCTTTCCGCTTTCAAGCAGAGGGCTCCTTGCCTGCACCAGTCTGGATGTCAGCAGGTGGCCTGCTGGCCCCAAAAGCTTTCTGCATGAATTACTGTGTGTGGTTTCTGCACATTGAAACTTGGCACCCACACATACACACACCTCCCTTGCTCCTTTCCCCTCTCCCCGCAACACTCTGTATTCCATTAGAAGCCATCCAGATTCTTGGCTTGGATATTGGGCCAAAGCAAGACTTTCCTCAAAGAATCATCTAGTTTCTATTTGCTAAGATACCATACCTCATTCCCATTTCCAGACAAAGCATGCGTTCTCGTCACTTTCTAGCTTGTAGGCTCTCCTTTTCCAGTCCAGACTCCATATAACCACCAGCAAGAGTGGATCTGGTCACTCCATGTCTCTAGAATCTTCTGTAGCTCCCATCACATTCAGGATTGTGTATGTATTTACTAGATGGTGAACAAGGTTCTTCATGATAGGACCCCAATTTATCTACTCAGCCCTCATCTTTACCACACATTTCCCACCTTTTTCTTTTTTTTGAGACAGTCTCGCTCTGTCATCCAGGCTGGAGGGCAGTGGCGCGATCTTGGCTCACTGCAAGCACCACCTCCCGGGTTCACGCCATTCTCCTGCCTCAGCCTCCCGAGTAGCTGGGACTACAGGCGCCCACCACCACGCCCGGCTAATTTTTGGTATTTTTAGTAGAGACGGGGTTTCACCGTCTTAGCCAGGATGGTCTCCATCTCCTGACTTTGTGATCCACCCGCCTCAACCTCCCAAAGTGCTGGGATTACAGGCGTGAGCCACTGTGCCCGGCCACCTTTTTCTATGGCATATCACGAGGTTTCTGGACTTGACCTGCTTTCTCACCCATCTCCACTTTTCCGCATGCTGTTCCTTCTGCCTTTGCACTTTGTTCCCTGGTCAAATGCCTCCTTATCCTTCAAAAGTCCATTTGAGTGTCATTTCCACTGGAAAGCCTATCCTGACTCCACCACCTTCCACTGTACCCCCATCCAGCCCAAGACATTCTTGTACATAACTCCTACAAACATGGAATAGTATTTGCCAGTCATCTCTGTCCTTCCCTGGATCCCAGGGTCCTTGCAAGCAGAGACTGGGTCTTTTTGTGGTTTTATTCTAGCACCTAGCCTGGCTTTTGGTAAACAGCAGGCACTCAAAACTGTATGCAGCAATTCTGCTCATGGGTATAATCCTAATGTTCAATAATGTTTACACAAGTATTACTTGAACTAATTCCAAAGAGAATATAATCTAAATGTCTACTACCTGTACAATGTCACTTTAAATAAATCCTATACAACAATGAGATTGACTGGATTACAGCTACATGCAACAACATGAATGAATCTCACAAACATAATGTTGAGTGAAAGAAGCCAGACATAAAAGAGTCAATGATGTATATTTCCATTCATATAAGCTCAAAAGCAGGCAAAAGTCATATCCATGGTATTAGAAATCATGAAAGCAGTTACCTTGAAGGTATAGAGTAACTGATAGGGGGCAACTGGGACCCCAGTAATATTCTATTTCTTGATCTGGGTGCTGGATACATGGACATTTTTACACTGTAAAAATTCATCAGGTTGTACGTTTATGATTTATGCATATGTCTGTATTTTGTACTTCCATAAAATTTTAATTGAGAGAAGTTCCCTTTGTGAAACATATTTCTGTGCGGCGTTTAGGATAGTGATGGAAATGGAGAGTGTAAGTTTGACTCAAGTCCATCGCCAGCTTGATTGATGCTCTTTTCCCCACTCAGAATGGTGTTGCATGGTAGAAAAGAAAAGTAAAAGAAAAATCATCTTCCCAGACAGAGTTTAGCATTTGCTCTAAGAAACATGATGCTCAATTGTGTCAGCAGGTATTCTTTGGATAGTTTGATTTCTCAACTTGAATTCAGAAAGTGCAAATAATTTGGAATAAGTCAGCGTATAAATAATCAAATTGGAAATGGAATTTTCCTCGTTTCTTGTTATCTCCATCCGTCAGCTCTTAAGGCTTCTGTCTTCAATGGGCGTAAGCTTACTGGCTTGCACACATCAATCAAATCTGTCACAGACCTTATTGATTCACATTTCACCGTTGCAGTTTAAAATTGGTTTTCTTCTTCTTGCTACAAGAATTGTGCTTAATTATCCAAATTAACGTCTTTGAGCTGGTGAAGTTTTTCTCCTCCAAATTTTAAGAGGTCTATAAATATCAGACTATGGGATATTTAAAAAATATACATTTTCTCTCTTTAAACAAACAGATAAATGTGGATAAGGAGGCTGGAACCCTTGTCTCTGAGATAGCTTCAGCCATCTTGGCGGCAGCCTGCGCACTGGAGCCAGTCCAGCAATCACTGCCACAACTCGCCGGATTTCTCTCTCACATTCTGTAATAAAGGACTTTCAATGTCTGCACAGATGGGAATTCTGCTGCCACCTTCTCATTTCACATTTCCTGCACTTTCTTTCCAAAGCACTCGCCTGCCTGAAATAGAATCATAGTTTTTTTCAGTCTGCGTGTAGGTATTTAGTGGGAGAATGGACAGGGTGTCTGTAGCGCCCTATAATTACCACACCATGAAGTAATTTTCCTAATGACTATAAGATACTTAAAGGATGCAGAAGGGTGCTCAGAGGTTTTTCAGAGAACAGCACATGATTTTCTTTCTGGGGATGGCCCGTGAAGAGGCAGGATGTCATTGCTAATGGTGTGAGCCTTTAGGAAAGAGGAGGCAGGAGCCTTTGCCTGGCTTGCCACCTACTAGCCCCCTTGGTGAATCCCCTGCCCACATGAGGTCTCTTCCCAAGGGGATATCCCCCCTCCTCCACCTCTTTAAACTGGGCTCCCACAAGGATCAATGACCATGTTTCTCTCTGCCTAGTTGAATTCTCTCCATCCTTCAAGACTAACTCAAATCCTACCACTTCTGGGAAGCCTTCCTGAATGGCTTGAACTGGAAGTAATTTCCCCTATGTCTGAACACAGAGCCCCTAATGATTGCATATTCTGGTGTTGCCTGCACACAAAGATAATTTACAGTAATAAAAACTAATGAAATAAATGACATTAACTGAGTACTTATGTGCCAGGCACTATCTTTGCACTTTACATGTATGAAGTCAGAATTCTTACAGTGACTCCACGGGGTGGGTTATATTCTCATTCCCATTTTACAGATGAGGATCCTGAGACACGCAGTGATATCATACCTCCCTAATCAGATCAGAAGCTCCAATTGCCATCTCTTTGACTTATTGATTTGTCTCTTTCATGGCACAAAGCTCAGGGCCTTGCAGTCAGTAATTGCTTGGCTAATATTTGTCTATTTATTAATGTGTTTAATGGAACTTGAAACCATGAAAGTAGAATTTGAAAAACATTTCTGATAGTCAGATACACTACTTTTCATCTTCTGTCAACAGGGAAGGACTGTGAAATGAAATGGGTGGGGTTGATAAAAAAATCACCCTATTAAAAACAAATCCTTAGTTAATACGCACTGTATGCCAGATGCTGTGGTAAGTGATATATTTTCATTACATTTCTTAATCTCAGCTTTTCCCCCACAAAAGGATCAGAGAGAGGTTGCAAAATGCTTGCGATAGGATCAAATAAATAGATGAAGGCATTGTGGGAAAGGGAATATAACTGGTTTAAGTCAGAAAAATCCTGAGTTTACCCCAAAAAGAATGTTCTAAGGATCCTCTGTTGGTAGTGAGACACAAATTTGGCTCTAAGCTTCTTAGTGTTTAGTGCAAAAACAGATACATAATCAATTACAGCACCTATACACTAAGATAAAGACAAACCAGGTATTTGAAGGTAGCACTCACTCATGTTAAATCAAACCATTCCTTCTTACAATTCTCAACATAGGCCATTCTCATCTTGTGGAAGAGCAGAATGGTAAAATCCATTCTAGGAGGAGGTAGACTATTGGGTTTAAGTCTGCAGTTGAGTTTGGCTTAACTTACGCTATCTAAGAGCTGGATGGACTGTACGTGTTTCAGAGAAAAAATTCTTTATAAATGTTATTTCTCATAACCACTGTATCATATTATCTGTGCCAGACAATTATCCTTCCCCTTTCAACTAAAAGCTGCATAGGTGTTTTGGTATAACTCCTATTAACATCCTATAGAACTAGCATGCCAGGAATAGTCTTTGGAAAAACCTAGTCCTATAGGCAATATGGAACTTTAAAAACTGACTTTTCCATGGGGAAAATGAAATCCAAACTCCTTTGGGTATGGTCACAAAAGCACCATAAATCATATATGGTGCTTTTCACAACCTGACCTCAACCTGCTTTCTAGACTGAATTTCTTGTCCTCCTTTTAGCACCTTCATGTTTCCTTCAAACCAAACTATATAGAATCTCATGAAAATACTCAGTGCTTTTACTCATTGAAACCTCATAGTTGCTTCCTAGAAATCCCTCTTCTCTTTCCTTTCTCCCCTTGTTTCTCCACCTAGTGGATCTTGAAGGGCATCACCTTTCCCGCAAACCCTGATTCCACCTAACAATCTTCCCCTTTACTAGATTCCTACAACATCTTGCTTATATCATATTTTATTATCCTCCTTTGTTAGCATCTCTGATTTTTCTGCCAAACTCTGAGTTCCTCCAGGGTAGAATGTGTCTTATTTACCTTTGTATCCCAGCACTGGGGACATAGTCTGACCTGGATTCACTTCACCAAGTATTTATTGAGTGCTTTCTGCTCTGACAAAGCAGGTGGGACAATTCTCATTCTGAGATGCTACATAAAAAAAAAATGTTACTCCACAGGTGACCCACACATGTTTCTATCATTCTCTGAAGCCATTTGGTGCTATGCAGATTGATTCTTCAATATTATTTGGTATAGAAAAGGATAATCTAGTAAATGGGTTGAACTACAAACTGAGTGTACAAAACTCTTTTTTCCCTAACTCAGTATTTTCCAGATTTGAAAAGCTCCAAAGGAAGCTGCACCTGTATGTTGCCATTTATGCCAAGTGTTTTCTCTTTTTGTGTGACATCTGTCATGCCAAAGAACGTTGCTTGTATTTGGCATGTGGATGAATCACTTCATCCACCAATAAAATGTATAGCCCTTACAAGTAAAACAGAGCAACTATCCCAGGAGGCCTTGACAATATTACAGCAGAGCTAAGAGGTGGGTCAGAAAGAAAAAAAAAGACTTCTTCTTAATGGCCTGACATGAATAGGACGTTTAAGAACTAAATTACCAAATTTTACTGTCATTGAAGGGACCTATTTGGGCAAAGGTCATAGTAAGTATTGTGCAAATCTAATCTTATTTCTGGACTTCAAAAACCTTTTAATCATCCATCCATCACAAAAAGTAATATAGACATTCAGAGCCACATAAGCACTGCACAAATATGAGATATTTTCATAAATGGAATTTCAAAAATGTGTTGAGCAATGGAAACATTTTGGATGTAGAAGTTGGAAACGTATTTGAAAAGTTACTTTACATCAATTTGCTTACGGTTAATATTAACCAGTCCAACAAGGTTAATGCCATGATGGGAGGGGGACAAATCTTGAGGAAGGAATATTATCATCTTGCAAAGCATCTGCCTCAAGAGATACCTCTGTAATATTTTTAGGCAAAGAATAATGAACGAATTCTACAGGCCCAGAGGGTTCAAGGATTCTGAGGATTCAAGGTTCTCAAATTCCTTCACCTAGATGTTCTTATCCTGTGTCCCAGGATCCCATTCTTTCCTTATCAAGGCTCAGACTTTAGAATTTGAGATTTAGTAGAACTTCAAATTGAGCCTTCTCTACAATTTGACTCTCTCTCAGTTAGGTCCTGGGACTGATTTTTAAGCCAATAGGCCTTCTGCCTACAATAATAAAGGGTGTCTTTAAGTGCTGTCAGAGAGGTCTTTTGGTTTTGGGTACATTATGTCCTGAATTAGTGATTAGTTAAGTTGAGCCGCCCAACTCCACAACTCTTACAATTACCACTGGCATCATATCTCTCAAGTGTCAGTGAGTTTTTAAATGTCAGTATCCCATTCCAGTGGGCCACAGGTAAGATACTTAGTAATTGTGATTTTGCAGCATATCAGGGGATATCACTCCTCTACTTCCCTCCTATATTAGTATTATTTTCTAGTTAGTTCAATATTCCAATTTCAGAAGCATTTGCTACATCTTACAACTAAAATAATTTTATTTTAAAGTCAAGCCAAATACCAAGAAATATAGAAGCCAGAATTCCTGGGTATATGTCAATTTGCTTGTGTTTTACAAACTATGTAAATTTAGTGACTAAATAAATTCCCAACAGTTTCTAGCATGCAATGAAGTTGAAGAAGTTAATAAACCAGTAGTGTTACTATAATGTTATGTTCTGCCTTTGCCTTCCTTGTAGTGATTGCTATTTTTTTAATCATCTCTATTTTTCTTTGCCATCATTTGTGTTTTCATTTTTATTGTACTAGAACTTTCTTTGCCAATACTTATTTTGGATAAATGAACTGATAGAAAGGAGTGTAATAAACACATGTGTAGCATTACCACAAGTATCAAGAGGCCAGGAAAAATGACTTTTACATACTTTGTTCATCTCTTTTCACCTCTCTCTGTCTTTAATAATGGCAGAACAGGCTTAATATTTCAATTAGAAAGCTAGAATTTTATGCCCAGGTTTGTCACTTATTGCCTCTGCATGCTTCAACAATTACTTCTTGAGCCTTGTTTTTCTCACATCTTATATAGGAGCCATCATAAAATCCTTGCTCAAGCTTCTCTAGTTACATTATGTAATTCCTCAGTATACCAAACTCTTCCCTTGCCATGGTTCTATGTTGTTTTTCCTCTGCCTGAAACACTTTTCTTGCTACTTTTCAAATGACTGGCTTCTCCAAAATATCAATGAAATAAAAACTTCATTTTTTGATAAGTAAAATTGACAAACATTAGCCAGACTAAGAAAAAAAGAGAGAAGACTCAAATATATAAAATCAGAGATGAAAAAGGAGGCTTTACAACCAATACCACAGAAATTCAAAGAATCGTTAGTGGCTTCTACAAGGAACTGTAAGTCAATAAATTAGAAAATCTAGAAGAAATGGATAAATTCCTAGACACATACAACCAACGAAGATTGAACCATGAAGAAATCCAAAACCTGAACAAACCAATAACATGTAATGAGTTCAAAGCCATAATAAAAAGTACGCCAGTAAAAACAGGCCAGGACCCAATGGCTTCACTGCTGAATTCTGCTGAACATTTAAAGAAGAACTAATACCAATCCTATTTAAACTATCCCAAAAAATAGAAGAGGAAGGAATAATTTCAAAGTCATTCTATGAGGCCAATATTACGAGGATACCAAAACCAGACAAAGACACATTAAAAAAAAAAGAGAAAACTACAAGCCAATATCCCTGATGAATATTGACGGAAAAATCCTCAACACAATACTAGCAAACTGAATTCAACAACCCATTAAAAAGATCATTCATCATGACCAAGCAGGATTTATCCCAGGGATCCAAGGATGGTTTAACCTACACAAATCAATCAATGTAATATATTTGATATCAATAGAATGGAGAACACAAACCATAGGATCATTTCAACTGATGCTGAAAAGGTATTTGATAAAATTTAACATCCCTTATGATAAAAAACAAAAATATAAAAACTGGGTATAGAAGGAACGTACTTCAACATAATAAAAGCCATGTATGATAAACCCACAGCTAGTGTCATACTGAATGGGGAAAAACAGAAAGCCTTTCTTCTAAAATCTGGAACATGACAAGAATGCCCACTGTTACTACTGTTATTCAACATAGTACTGGAAGTCCTAGCTAGAGCAAACAGACAAGAGAAAGAAATAAAGGGCATGTAAATTGGAAAGGAAGAAGTCAAATTATCTTTGTAGGTAATATGATCTTATATCTGGAAAAACCTAAAGACTACACAAGAAAACTAATATAACTGATAAATGAATTCAGTAAAGTTGCAGGATACAAAATCAACATACCAAAAAAATAGTATTTACATATGCCAACAGTGAACAATCTGAAAAAGAAATCAATAAAATAACTCTATTTACAGTAGCTACAAATAAAATTAAATACCTAGAAATTAACCAAAGAAGTGAAAGAGCTCTACAATTAAAACTATAAAACACCAATGAAAGAAAGAGGACACCCAAAATTGGAAAATAATATTCCATGTTCATGGATTGGAACACAGGATATCTAACATGGATTGTTAAAATATCATACTACCCAAAGCAAGCTACAGATTCAATGTAATCCCTATCAAAATACCAATGCCATTCTTCACAGAAAAAAAAAAATTCTAAAATTTATGTAGAACCACAAAAGATCCAGAATAACAACAGCTATCTTGAGCAAAAACAATAAAATGGAGGAATCATATTATCTAACTTCAAATTATGCTACAGAGCTATAGGAACAAAAACAACATCTTACTGGCATTAAAACAGACGTATGTACCAATGCAACAGAATAGAGAATCCAGAAACAAATCCATGAATCTACAGTGAACCTATTTTTGACAAAGGTGCAAAAACATACATTGGGGAAAAGACAGTCTATTCAATAAATGGTGCTGGGAAAGTGGATATCCATATGCAGCAGAATGAAATTAGACCCCTGTCTCTTGCCATATACAAAACTCAAATCAAAATGCATTAAAGACTTAACCCTAAGACCTCAAACTATGAACTTACTAAAAGAAAACATTTGGGAAACTCTCCAGGACATTGGAATGGGCAAAGATTTCTTGAGTAATATCCCAGAAACACAGTCAACCAAAGCAAGAAAATAGACAAATAGGATCACATCAAGTTGAAAAGCTTCTGCACAGCAAAGGAAACAATCAAGAAAGTGAAGAGACAACCGACAACAAATCGAAACTACAATGAGATGTCTCTGCAGTTAAAATGACTTTTATCCAAAAGTCAGGCAATAATAAATGCTGGTGAGGGTATAGAGAAAAGGGAATTCTCATACACTGTTGGTGGGAATGTAAATTAATACAACCACTATAGGGAACAGTATGGAGGCTCCTTAGAAAACAAAAACTAGAGCTACCATATGATCCAGCAATCCCATTGCTAGGTATATACCCAAAAGAAAGGAAATCAGTATATCGAAGAAATATCTGCACTATCATGTTTATTGCAGCATTTTTCACAATAACCAAGATTTGGAAGCAACTTAAGTGTCCCTCCACAGATGAATGGATAAAGAAAATGTGGTACATATACTCAAGAGATGCAGTCATTTACAACAACATGAATGGAACTGGAGGTCATTATGTTAAGTGAAATAAGTCAGGCACAGAAAGACAAACTTTGCATGCTCTCACTTATTTGTGGGAACTAAAAATTAAAACAATTACACTCATGAAGATAGAGTAGAAAGATGATTATCAGAGACTGGGAAGGGTAGTAGGGGTGAAGGGGTTAGCAGAAGTGGAGATGGTTAATGGGTACAAAAATTAGAATGAATAAGAACTAGTATTTGATAGCACAACGAGATGACTATAGTGAATAATAATTCAATTGTACATTTTAAAATAACTGAAAGAGTATAATCTTATTGTTTGTAGCACAGAGGATAAATGCTTGAGGTGATGGACACCTTATTTACCCTGATGTGATTATTATGTATGCATTGCCTCTATCAAAATATCTCAGGTACCACACAATTATATACACCGACTATGTATCTACAAAAATTAAAACACAACAAAACAAAGTGAAAAAATTGGCTGGTTTCTCATTCTTCAGATCTCACCTTATATGTAACTTCACTTAAGTCCTAGGGAGTTCTTCCTTCAGTGTTCTATCTAAAGTAGATCACCTCATAAACTTTATCATCCCTGCACAGTCTTTCCCTTATAACATGTATAAAATCTTTAATTATTGCATGTCTGTGTATAAAATTTGTTGTCTGTACATACAACTAGAATGAGACCTTATTAAAATGCAGTGCTAGTTCAGGGCTTGACACAAAACAGACTCTTAATAAATATTTGTTGTTAAACATCTGAATTTACTTCATTATGGAATTGGAGACCATTATTCTAAGTGAAGTAACTCAGGAATAGAAAACCAAACATCATACGTTCCTAGTCATAAGTGGGAGCTAAGCTATGAGGACTCAAAGGCATAAGAATGATACAATGGACTTTGGGGACTTGGGGGGAAGGTTGGGAGGGGGGTGAAGGATAAAAGACCACACACTGGGTACAATGTACACTGCTTGAGTGATGGGTGCACCAAAATTTCGGAAATCACCATTAAAGAAGTTACTCAAGGAACCAAACACCACCTATTCCCCCAAAACTTATTGAAATTTAAAAAAACAGGATATATAATAAAATGAATTTTCATCATTGAGATTGAGTGTATAAATGATAACATAAAAACATTTTAATTGTATTATCTGCACCAAACTCTAGATACCAATAATATTTCATAATGTTCAAAAGTGTTCCTTATTAGAACAATGATTTGATGCTACACCACAATAGCGGTATCTCTGAAAACTTTATGAATTTTTAATGTGTAATGATGCTTCAAATGCTCAGATCCATAATTCTTGCAATATTTTCTTGAAATATGTCAATTTCTTTATCTTTTATCAATAAATCATGCAAAATTTGAGTTGTGAAAGAATGACACACTTTTGAGAGCATTAAGTGCGTAAATGCTTATACATACAGTGAGGCATAACCTTCCTTTGTGCCCACCAGCCAAATTGTTCAAATTCCTTTGATGCTGGAGTTAAGTAAGAAATGCA
Organism: Papio anubis; assembly: GCF_008728515.1. NCBI lineage: Eukaryota > Metazoa > Chordata > Mammalia > Primates > Cercopithecidae > Papio > Papio anubis. The sequence continues at coordinate 186,659 of NW_022161248.1, read as the reverse complement.
GAAATGCAGTGTAGGACTGAAATAAATGCACTTCTGAAATGCCAATCACAGAAATGCCCATCAGCTTTGAGCCCTGCCTTGATTGAACATTGGATATGCATGAGAATGAGCTACTTGCCACTGTCATACGATTTTGTTCCATAATCAGAAAAATGTGAGGGCTAAAGTTCAGGTGCACATTAAACCTACTGCAGGAAGTAGATCATGACCTGTCAAAGCCACAAACAATCACTTAAAGTTCATTTCCTCTTCAGCCACCTGGAACATCAAATCAAGAAGCATCTTTGAAAGGTTCAGATTTTGAATTGCAAAGTGATCCCCAAAGTATCTACCTATTACACATAGAGCTGGGCAAGGTGAAATAAACCAAGCAGCGAATTTTTAAGAGAAATTTGGCTTACATCTTTTATACATGAGGTAAAGGAAACTTATGCTGAAAATCTTTTCCAGCAACCAAATCTTTTGTGACTACAATTCTTTCACCAGTGTAATAATGATGTGTCCTGCAGTTATCACTGGAAATACATAGAATGGGAATGCTGGTCTCTAGAGCTCATGAAATTGCTAGGACTGATTGCAAGTCCTTCTCTATGTAATAGTGTGCTGGCTTTCACAGGCACAGGGCCTGCCTCTAGTACTTACTTAATAATTTTCCCATACTACATTCCCCTAGATGATTTCTATAAGAATACAAGAGGCAGGACATAATTCAAGGGCTCAATAATTGGTTAGAGGCCTTGAAGTTTCATCAGTTTCTAATTCACACAGGAAAGAACAATATTGGCTATTACATTTTGAGTACCTGTAATGTGCCAGTTTCTATTGCATGTATTATCTCATTCAGCCCTCTCTATAACACCTTATTTTTTTTTTTTAGTGGATGACAAGAACTGAGACAAATCACCAATGAGCACAAACTAGTAAGTGGCAGAGCATGGATGAAAACCGTTGTCACACAGCCTCCAAGGCTCATGCTCTCTCCACTATGCTATATGCTTTTTGACTGAAGTCTATTAAATGTCAATCTACTCTTCCAATAAATGTTAAGGTCAGTGCTCACTAGGAGGGAAGGTTGGGCCATTGACCTCCAAAGAATGCTCCCTGTTTTTGAATCCAACTTTAGCTTCTCTGATACTTTCCCTTCAGGGGCTCACAGCAGTGTCTGCTGACATTTCCAGCCAAGATAGTAACATCTTTAGCCCTGCTGAGACTTCTTCCCTTACTACTGATGGTCAGGAGCTAAAGTTGGTTCCCATTGGAGGCTACACCCTGGAGCTTTCTATAGGAAGAACTCTCCTTAGTAGTGGTTGCTCTCAGAAGTGGTGGCTTTCACCTAAATTATCTTCCTGACACCCCTTGCCTTCTCTCCTATCAATGCAACCCCTTGGTGGCAAACACTTTTTCTGGGGCAAATCATCAGCATACTCCTTTATGGACTATGTCTCATTATGGACTACAGTCTCAAGTAGCTTTGGCTACCCAATAAGTGACTATTAATAAAGCCACATAGTTCTTTGGAGGAAATTACTGGAATTCCTACGCAAATTTCCACTCAGTGCCATCATTTTGGCTGCCCCCTCAGCCCTGTTTTAATTTGCTTGAAGCCAGGAACTACTCAGCCTTCTCTTAATCTCCAAGGTGGATTATTCCCAAGGAGACAGAAAAAGAAAACTACTTTCTCTCTTCTGGAAGTATTTGGATTCAGATTATATAAAGATGAGATGGTGCAAAAATCTCAGACTCTCCCTTTGTGGGGCACAGGAGCATCTTAACAAATCAAGATTCAAGTAGAATCCAAGAAATTCCTTAGTAATTCTAAATAGTTACAGGAGGGAGCTGTATTGGAAGCAAATTCTCCAGTCTTCAGTAAATCACCATCCACTACCTACCACTCCCCAGAAAACACTTCATGGAGCAGAAAAAGCCTTCCCCACGCTGCCCCACCAAAACTGAAGACTTCCAAGAAAAAGGGGGAAAAGATTGCCATAATCTGAAGCCAATGATTTAACAGAAAATACTTCAACTTTTAAGGGCCTCACTTTCTTCTTAATCCATCTGCACCAGTCATCTATTTTTAAACTATTATATCTTGGAAATTATTTTTGATGTGTTTAGAGAACATATTAACAATTCAATAATTAGCTTCTTGAAGATAGGTATCTTGTACTACATTTGCTGAATTTCTAGGCAGAGGGCACTCTATAAATATTTCTTAGTTAATTAAACCAGAGGCTGTGTGTTCTAGAAAATAACATAATTTCTTACTATGATAGTTCTGCAAACATAAGATATGGTACAGTGCAGGCATATTAAAACCTGGGTATATAAGCACACTGACACTTAAACTGAAGTATTTGCTTTATAGAAAAATGCATATAATCACCAATTCTTCAATGCCGTAAAGTGCTTATTTAATGCTCCACTGAAATTTGATATTCAAATCGTGAAATTTATTTAAAAAGTCAAACCACATTAGAGTTCCATCACTCAATGTAGCTTTCTGATTAGTGAGTTACAGCACACAAATGAAGCAAGTTTGCAGTTAATGAACTACAAAAAAATCTATCTGTAAATAATAATTACTACTAATAACCAAATTAGTTAGACTTCAGGTTTGCTCTCTTTGCATTTACATTAATTTGTTTATTTTACCCTAATCAGTTAAGTTTCTTCTAAAGATAATTGGAGAGCTACGACTTCTAGAATGACAGTGTGAGGAGCTCAAAGCTGCTCCCATACAAAATAGCTTTAAGTGGTGAAAATTATTTTTAAAACCTAACGCCTATTTAAAGTCTCTGTAAATTTCCTAAGGGCATGCAGGAAATGAAGACATATTTATTCAAGAAAATCTATATGGTCAACTAATATTTCTCTAGTGCACCAAAAATACACAATGTAAGGAAAGTTTCTTCAATAAATGGTTTTGGGTAGAATGGATATCCAGACACACACACACACACACACAAAATCAAATCCTTATCTTATACTATATATATAAATTAAAATAGATCAAATACTTAAATGTAGTATCTTAAGCCATAAAACTCCTAGAAAAAAACAAAACAAAACAAACAAACAAAAAAAAAACAGGGAGAAGCACCTTGACATTGCCATGGCAATAGTTTTTTGGATAGCACACCAAAAGCACAGACAACAAAGCAAAAATAAACAAGTGGGACCACATCAAACTAAAAAGTTCTGCACAACAAAGGAAGCAAGCAACAAAATGACAAGACAGTCTCCAAAATGGGAGAAAATATTTGCAAAACATTGTTGCAGGACTTTTCCTTAGTTCAGCTAAAGATAGGTGTATCAGTGAGGGTTCTCTAGAGGGGCAGAACTAATAGGAGATATATACACACACACACACACACACACACACACACACATATATATATATCTCAAGGGGAGTTTAATAAGTTTTAACTCACAAGATCACAAGGTCCCACAATAGGCCATCTGTAAGCTGAGGAGCAAGAAGAGCCAGTCCGAGTCCCAAAACTGAAGGACTTAGAGTCCAATGTTCCAGGGCAGGAAGCATCCAGCATGGGAAAAAGATGTAGGCTGGGAAGCTAGGTCAGTCTAGTCTCTTCATGTTTTTCTGCCTGCTTTATATTCTAGCTGTGCTGGCAGCTGATTAGATGGTGCCCACCCAGAGTGAGTGTGGGTCTGCCTTTCCCAGCCCACTGACTCAAATGTTAATCTCCTTTGGCAATACCCTCACAGACACACCCAGGATCAATACTTTGCATCCTTTAATCCATTCAAATTGACACTCAGTATTAACCATCACAATGGGGTTCTTGTCCATCCCACAGCCACAAAAATTTAGGCCTGCGGAAGGTTACACAACAGTGTACAAGGGGGTTATGTTTTCTGCACATGCCCTTGGCCTAATAAGCCAATTGTCCATTGACAGATAAATGAATTTTTTAAAATGTGGTGTATGTGTATGTATACATACAATGAAACATTATGCAACCATAGAAAATAAGGAAGTCCTGCCATCTGTGAGACAACATGGGTGAACCTGGAGGATACTATGCTAAGTAAAATAAGCTAAACATAGAAATACAAATATTGTGTAATCTCATTTATATGTGAAATCTAAAAAATTAAACTCAGAGAAACAGACAGTAGAATGGTGTTGCCAGAGGCTGGGGGTGAGGAAATGGAGAAATTTGATGAAAGAGTACAAACTCTCAGTTAAAAGATGAATGAGGTCTGGGGATCTAGTGTACAGCTTAAGTGGTGATGGATGAGTTGATTAATTTGATTGTGACAATTATTACACAATGTACATGTATATCAAATAATCACATTGCACACCTTGAATACATATAATCTTTAGTTCTCAATTAAATACTTTGAAATTTAAAAAAGAAGAAAGTAATAAAATCTACTAAATCTTGGTAATAACAGTGAGATCCTGTGTCACTTATGCCACTATCCACTCCCTCCTTTACCCTTCCCCTAAAGCTCAGCTTGATAGAAGCTCCACTCCAGAGCAGCTCACTTTCTTCTAAGCTACCAATCAAGTGGTAAGGTATCCTCCTGGGATAAAGAGATTGCCAACATTTTTTATCCTCTCCTAACTGCATGTTACAAAGGCTAGTTTCCAGGCAAGTGTGGCCAAGACGTCAGAGACTTCATTCCCCTACCCAGCTCCAGTTATAACTTCACTGGTTCTACTCCAGGTACAGAAGGGTAATAAAACTGGGGCCAAATTATCTTAACCCCAATCTTTTCATAAGGAGAATATTCCATACTGGAAGAGGCAAGCTGAGAAAACCAGAGGCTACTGCCCCTGCTCAGTGCTCAGCTCACAAAATATGGTATTCCAAGAGAGGTGGGTGATTTTGCCTGCTGTCATCTCCAGAGCAGTGGTTCAGAGATTTTGCCAGATGAAGAGGCAAGTCAAAATAACATAAGATGCAGATGCTTCCCCCAAAGAAATCGAATTTATTTGGAACAAAGTGTGGGTAAGTTCAATCCTAAAGGAACTGTCATGGACCATGGAGATTTTGGTAATAAGCAATTAAGAAGAGGCTGGTAGCTCCAGGAGAGCAACAAGCAAAACTATAAGCCAGCTGGATTACCACACAGAACCAGGTGAAGAGATAACTCTAAGATGAGTCCTCCTGTGGTCAGAGAAATCCTCAAAGCCTGGCCCTGTCAAGACGCCCAAATTTAATTGGATCAGCGTGTGAAGCAATTTATGCGCCAGCACATTATTTTTAAAAAATTGAGTCATCAGCCAGCAATGAATGAAGCTTAACAGCTGAATGTAATGCTACAGAGACATACAGTTTAGGAGACAGATAAGAAATAGAGACAAAGAGAGCCTGCCAAAACCAGTCATCCCAGGATGACTATGCCCATGCCCAAGACTGAACCCTCCTAAGAATGACATCAGAGGCTTCACACTGCATGGGAAATGGACTTAATAAAATACTCTACCCAAGTTACTAAACAAGTAAGCAAGTAACATGAACAAGCGCAGGAAAAGGAGGAAAATCACTATCTAAAGTTGCTACAATACAGAAATGGCCTTACGAGAAATAGCAAAGGAAGTTCTTCAGGCTGAAAGCAAATGACCACAGACAGTAATTTAAATCTACATAAAGAAACCAAGCACTAATAGAGGTGATTATGTAATTATAAAAGATGGCATAAATGCATATTTCTTCTCCTTTCTCTTAAAAAAAAGTGGTATAAAGCAATATGTGTGTAATTATATTGTGGACCTATAACATGTAGTATATAATATACTTGATCATAACAGCAAAAAGGAGGTAGGTGGACAAAGCTGTATTGTAGTAAGGAAAGGACACCATATGCTTACTGAAAACTATAGAAAAAGATGAAAAGAACAAGAAATGGCAAATTAACTGGTTAATATAACAGCTCCCCCCAAAATGTATGCTTGCTTTCTTTTCCTCTCTCAGCTCCTTTAAAAGACATACAATCATTTATTAAGTAATAATTAACAACCCCATTAAAAACTGGGCAAAGGATATGAACAGACACTTCTCAAAAGAAGACATTTATGCGGCCAAAAAACATATGAAAAAAGCTCAACATCACTGATTGTTAGAGAAATGTAAATCAAAACCGCAGTGAGATACCATCTCATGTCAGTCAGAAAGGCAATTATTGAAAACTCAAGAAGAAACAGAAGCTTGCGAGGCTGTGAAGGGATAGGAATACTTTGACACTGTTGGTGGAAATGTAAATTAGTTCAATCATTGTGGAAGACAGTGTAGCAAAGACCTCAAAGACCTAGAACCAGAAATATCATTTGACCCAGCAATCCCATTACTGGGTATGTACCCAAATAAATATAAATTATTCTATTATAAAAGTATATGCCTGTGTATATTCATTGCACTATTCACAATAACAAAGACATGGAATCAACCTAAATGCTCATCAGTAATAGACTGGATAAGAAAATGTGGTACATATACACCATGGAATACTAAGCAAACTAACGCAGGAACAGAAAACCAAACACCACATGTTCTCACTCATAAGTGGGAGCTGAACAATGAGACCACATGGACACAGGGAGAGTAACAACACACACTGGGGCCTGTTGGGGGAGGTGGCAGGGGAAGGGACAGCATCAGGAAAACTAGCTAAAGCATTGCTGGCCTTAATACTTAGGTGATGGGTTAAGACTTAGGTGATGGGCAGCAAACCATAGTGGCACACATTTACCTATGTGATGAGCTTGCATATCCTGCACATGTACCCCAGAACTTAAAAAAGAAACGTTTTTAAGCCACTAAGGACACCATTAAGAAAGTGTATTAGTCCATTTTTATGCTGCTGATAGACATATCTGAGACTGGGCAATTTACAAAAGAAAGAGGTTTAATGGACTTACAGTTCCACATGGCTGGTGAGGCCTCACAATCATGGTGGAAGGTGAAAGGCACATCTCACATGGCGGCAGACAAGAGAAGAGTGAGAGTCAAGTGAAAGGAGTTTTTCCTAATAAAACCATCAGATCTCATAAGATTTATTCACTACTACAAGAACCATTTGGGGGAAACTGCTCCCATGATTCAATTATCTCCCACTGGGTCCCTCCCACAACACAAGGAAATTATAAGAGCTATAATTCAAGATGAGATTGGGGTGGGGACAAAGCCAAACCATATCAGAAAGTTAAAAAATAATCCTCTAAATAGTAGAAAATTCACAAATCATATATCTAATAAGGGATAAAGAGCTCTTAATAATAAAAAAATTAAACATAGACAAAGGGTGAGGAGACAAGATGGCAGATAGGAGACAGGGATAATGTGCAGCTCCCACTTGGATGGACAGAACAGTGTGTAGAGACTCACATCATGAACTTACTTTTGCTCCAAGAATGACAGCAGGAATGTACCAGGAAAACTGCAAGAATTCACAGATCAGTTGAAAGAAGTAGCAGACCACTGCAAATTGTATGAGACAGGCAAAAAAACTGTGAGTTCCCAAAGTGTGAGAGGTGGAAAACCTTCCTCGTCCCCACTGGGGAATCTAAAAATCTAGATCACAGGAGAAGAATTTAACCTTACCTAGAGCTGACACCAATTTAGGGAACCTCATGAAATATAAAAGTAGAGGTTGAGGCGGGTGGATCACCTGAGGTCAGGAGTTCAAGACCAGCCTGGCCAACACAGTGAAACCCTGACTCTAGTAAAAATATAAAAATTAGCTGGATGTGGTGGTGGGTGCCGGTAATCCCAGCTTCCCAGCTACTCAGGAGGCTGAGGCAAGGGAATCACTTGAACCCAGGAGACGGAGATTGCAGTGAGCCAAGATTGCACCACTGCACTCCAGCCTGGGTGACAGAATGAGACTCTGTCTCAATAATAATAATAAAATAAAATAAAAATAAAAGTAGAAGCAGTGCCTAGAAGGCACTTCCAGTCTCCAGCTCGAGTTCAGGGAAGCCATTCCTGACTATATCTCACAGGGACCCACAAGGAAGGCAGTCAGTGGAATTAGGGATGGGTCACAAGGAAAAAGAAGCTTCCAGCTGAAATTAGTAATACTCTTGACTGGGCACACATTTTCTTGAGCAGAATCCAGAGGACAAACAGGAACTTCTGCAGATATGGGTGCAGGAGCTACTGCCAACAGAGTGGGCAGATGGGGAGTGAGGAGGTCCAAAAGCTGCACTTGCTTTCTCAATGGGGAAGCTGACAGCCTGGAGCAAGGCCTGAGTGGGGCACTGCAGGAGTGAGAGAGGCCTCGCCAACTGCATGGGAGCTGGGTGAGTCCTCTCACTACTGGCTATCCTCTACTTCCCTGGCAAACTACATGACACAGCAGAAGCAGCCAAAATCCCCTCTGGAATATAACCCCATTGGTTTTAGAACCACTCCCCATCTCCAACGGTGGCCATGGCAAACCCCGCCCAACGAGAGTCTGAGCACAGAGCTGCCTAGTCTGTGCTCATGGCCTTGTCCCCACCTCGTGGTCATTCTCTACCTGCTCTGGTAGCTGAATACAAAAGATAGAAACTCTTGAGAGCTTTATGGCCCAGCCCATTGCCTGAGAAACCAAAAGACTTACTTACCCTGGCCAACTAGGGCAAGCTTAGATCTCCCTACTACCTTAGTTGGTGCTCTCTTGAAAGTGCCACCTCCTGGCTAGAGTCTAGCCAACTCAGGCCATTAAGCACCTCATGGCAGAATAAACCTGATCCCAGGAAGGAGAAAACAATAGCTAATTTCACTGTCTCAAACATCTTGGCTAACCAGAGGTCCTGAGTGTGTCCACATGACAACTTCACTGCTAGCATAACCAGCATTTGAGAAAGCCAGCACACTAAATATATATACAACCAAGGACTCTCACAGAGTCTTCTTCACTCCCCTGCTACCTCTGCAGGGGAGGTAGAGGTGCAGGTATCCATGGCTAGGAGACCTGAAGACAAATCAATCACAGGACTCTTTGTAGACACTCCCTAGTACCAGCCTGGAACCTGATAGCCCTGCTGGGTAGCTAGACCCTGAAGAGCAATAACAATTACTGCAGTCCAGTTCTCAGAAAGCCCCATCCCTAGGAGAAGGAGAGCACCACATCAAGGGATCACCCTGTGAAACAAAAGAATCTGAGCAGCAGGCTTTTAGTTGTAGACCTTTCCACTGAAATAGTCTACCCAAATGAGAAGGAAACAGAAAAGTAATTCTGGTAATATGACAAAACAGGGGTCTGTAACACCCACAAAAGATCACACTAGCTCCCCAGCAATGGATCCAAACCAAGAAGAAATCTCTGAATTGCCAGATAAAGAATGCAGAAGGTTGATTATTAAGCTACTCAAGGAAGCACCAGAGAAAGGTGAAAAGCAATGTAAGGAAACTTTTAAAGAATACAGGATGTGGATGGAAAATTCTCCAGAGAAATAGATACCATAAAGAAAATACAATCACAACTTCTGGAAATGAAAAATCACACTTAGAGAAATACAAAATGCACCCAAAGCTTTCAACAAAGACTACACCAAGTAGAAGAAAGAATTTCAGAGCTCAAAGACAAGGCTTTCAAATTAACCCAGTCAAGAAGTTTTTAAAAAATAAACAAAGCCTCCAAAAAATTGAGATTATGTTAAATGGCCAAACCTAAGAATAATTGGTGTTTCTGAGGAAGAAGAGAAATCTAAACGTTTGGAAAACTTATTTGAGGGAATGATTGAGGAAAATTTCCCTGACTTTACTAGAGATCTGGACATCCACACACAAGAAGCTCAAAGAACAACTGGGAAATCCATCACAAAAAGATCATCACCTAGGCACATAGTCATCAGGTTATTTAAAGTCAAGACAAGGGAAAGAATCTTAAGAGCTGTGGAAATAAGCATCAGATTACCTACAAAGGAAAACCTATCATATTAACAGCAGATTTCTCAGCAGAAACCCTGCAAGCCAGAAGGGATTGGGATTCCATCTTTAGCCTCCTGAAACAAAATAACTGTCAGCTAAGAATTCTGTACCCAGCAAAAGTAATCTTCATATCACAGAGGTTAGGAAAATGGTGAATAAGAGGCAGGACCAAACTGCAGCTCCCACTTGGAGAGACAGAGTACTATGTGGAGAATCACATCATGAACTTTTGCTCCAAGAACTACTGCAGGAACATACCAGGAAAGCCGAGAGAATCCACAGAGTCTTGAAGGGAGCAGGTTGCTCCTACAGTCCTGGGAGACAACCCAAAAGCTGTGAGTGCCCAAAGTGTGAAAGGAGGATCATCTGCTCCCAAACATACACCCTCGGTGGGGAACCCGAAGGTCCAGATCATGGGAGAAGGATTTGACCTTACCTGGAGCCGAGACAATTTTAGAGAGCCAAGTGAAATACAGGGGTAGAAGAAGCAGAATAGCATAGAAGTAGAATACAGGGGTAGAAGTCCCTGGGGACTGTGGGCTCTCACAGTCCCCAGGGAAGCCATTTCTGACTTTGTCTCACAGAGGTCCTTGGGGAGGGCTGCCAGAGGAACTGGGAAAAGACCACAGAGAGAGGGAAACTTCCAGCTGAACTTTGTAACAATTTCAACTGAATGCAAAATTTCCTGGACATAACTTGGGGGAGAGGATGAATCTGGAGTGCAGACACAGCACAGAAGCCACAGCAGGCAAGAAATGTGAAACCTGAAAGCCCTGCTCGCTTTCACAGCCAGAAGGTTGGCAGCCAGGGGCAAGTTCTCAGCCCTGCTCACCTGCTGCTTGAAAACAAACCCGGTGATGTTGGGGAGGGGGTATGGTGGGAGAGAGACTGGCATTTTGGGCTGCACAGCAGCTGGATGAGGACTATAACTGTCGGCTTTTCCTTACTGGCGACGTGCATGACATAGCAGAGGCAGTCATAATCCCCCTGAGAATATAACTTCATTGGCCTGAGAACCATACCCCCACTCCCTAATCCCCCACAGCAGCCACAGCAAGCCCCACCCAAGGAGAGTCTGAGCTCAGACACACCTAACCCTGCCCCCACCTGATGATCTTTCTCTACCTGCCCTGGTAGCCAAAAACAAAGAGCTCCCTTGGGAACTCTAGGGCACTGCCCACTGCCTGATCATCCCTATACTACCGCAGCTGATGCTCTCTTGATCCTCCACCTCCTGGCAGGAGGCCAAACAGCACAAAACTAGTGCAATAAACAAAACTACAACTAAGGACCTTACAGAGTTCATTTTACTCCCCTGCCACCTCCACCAGAGCAAGTGCTGCTATCCACAACTAAGAGACCTGAAGATGGTTCACATCACAGGACTCTGTGTAGACACCCCCCAGTACCAGCCTGGAGCCAGGTAGCTCTACTGGGTGGCTAGATCCAGAAGAGAATTAAAAATCATTACAGTTTGGCTCTCAGAAAACCCCATCCCTAGGGAAATTGGGGGAGCACTACATCAAGGGAGTATCCAGTGGGACAAAAGAATCTGAACAGTGTCCCTTGAGCCCCAGGTCTTCCCTTTGACATAGTCTACTTTAATAAGAAGGAACCAGAAAAACAATTATGGTAATATGACAAAATAAGGTTCTTTAACACCCCCAAAAGAACACCCTTGCTCACCAGCAGTGGATCTAAGCCAAGATGAAATCTCTGAATTGCCAATAAGAGAATTCAGAAGATCAATTATTTAGCTAATCAAGGAGGTACCAGAGATAGGTGAAGTCCAATTTAATGAAATTTTTAAAAATGATACAAGATACAAAGGAAAAAATCTTCAGTGAAATAGATAGCTTAAATAAAAAACAATAGCAGCTTCAGGAAATAAAGGACATGCTTATAGGAATGCAAAATGCACTGAAAAGTCTCAGCAATTGAATCAAGCAAGCAGAAGAAAGAACTTCAGAGCTTAAATGACAAGGTTTTTGAATTAACCCAATCCAACAAAGACAAATAAAAAAGAATAAAAAATGAACAAAGCCTCCAAGAAGTTTGGGATTATGTTAAATGACCAAACCTAAGAATAATTAGTATTCCTGAGGAAGAAGAGAAATCTAAAAGTTTGGAAAACATATTTAAGGGAATAATCAAAGAAAACTTCCACAGCATTGCTAAAAATCTAGACATCCAAATACAAGAAGCTCAAACGACACCCGAGAAATTTATCACAAAAAGATCATCACCTAGACACGTAGTTATCAGGTTACCTAAAGTCAAAATGAGGAAAGAATCTTAAGAGTTGTGAGGCAAAAGCACTAGGTAACCTATAAAGGAAAACCTGTTACATTAATAGCAGACTTCTCAGCAGAAACCCTACAAGCTAGAATGGATTGGGGCCCTACATTCAGCCTCCTTAAACAAAAGAATTATCAGCCAAGAATTTTGTATCCAGTGAAACTAAGCTTCGTAAGTGAAAGAAAGATTTCAGACAAACAAATGCTGAGACAATTTGCCACTACCAAGCCAGCACTACAAGAATTGCTAAAAGGAGCTCTAAATCATGAAACAAATCCTTAAAATACATCAAAATAGAACCTCCTTAAAGCGTAAATCTAACAGGATCTGTAAAACAAAAGCACAATAAAATTTTAAAAACCCAAAGCATTCAGGCAACAAATAGCATGATTAATAAAATAGTACTTCACATCTCAATACTAATGCTGAATGTAAGTGGCCTAAATGCTCCACTTAAAGGATACAGAATGGCAGAATAGATAAGAATTCACCAACCAAGTATCTGCTTTCTTCAAGAGATTCACCTAACACATAAGGACTCACATAAACTTAAAGTAAAGGGATGGAAAAAGACATTCCATGCAAATGGACATGAAAAGGGAGCAGGAATAGCTATTTTTGTATCAGACAAAAAAACACTTTAAAGTGACAGCAGTTGAAAAAGATGAAGAGGGACATTATATAATATCCCAACAGGAAAATATCACAGTCCTAAATATATATGCACCCAATACTGGAGCTCCCAAATTTATAAAATTACTACTAGACCTAAAAAATGAGATAGACAGCAACACAAGAATAATGGGGGACTTCAGTACTCCACTGACAGCACTAGACAGGTCATCAAGAGAAAAAGTCAACAAAGAAACAATGGATTTAAAGTATACCTTAGAACAAATGAACTTAATGGATATTTACAGAACATTCTACCCAACAAATGCAGAATATACATTCTTTTTATCAGCACATGGAACATTCTCTAAGATAGACCATATGATAGACCACAAAACAAGTTTCAATAAATTTTTAAAAACTGAAATTATATCAAGTACTCTCTCAGACCACAGTGGAATAAAACTGTAAATTGATTTCTAAAGGAACCCTCAAAACTACACAAATACATGGAAATTAAATAGCCTAGTCCTTAATGATCATCAAAAAGTCTGAAAGAGCACATATAGACAATCTAGGGTCACACCTCATGGAACTAGAGAAACAAGAACAAACCAAACCCAAACCCAGCAGAAGAAAAGAAATAACAAAAATCAGAGCAGAACTAAATGAAATTGAAACAAAAAAGAAAACAAAAGATAAATGGAACAAAAAGCTGATTCTTTGAAAAGATAAATAAAATTAATAGACCATTAGCGAGATTAACCAAAAAAAAAAAAAAAAAGAGAGAAGACATTAGTAAGCTCAATTAGAAATGAAATGGGAGATACTACAACTGATACCACAGAATTACAAAAAAAAAAAAAAAAATTCAAGGCTACTATGAACACCTTTATACCTATAAACTAGAAAACCTAGAGAAGATGGATAAATTCCTAGAAATATACAAACCTCCTAGATTAAACCAGGAAAAAAATAGAAATGCTGAACAGACTAACAACAAGCAGAGAGATTGAAATGATAATAAGACAATTGCCAACAACAACAACAAATGGCCAGGACCAGATGATTTCACAGCTGAATTCTATCAGACATTCAAAGAAGAATTGATACCTGTCCTATTGATGCTATTCCACAAGAGAGAAGAAAAGAGAATCCTCCCTAAAACATTCTATGAAGCCAGTATCACCCTAATACCAAAGCCAAGAAAGGACATAGCAAAAAAGAAAACTACAGACCAATATCCCTGACAAATGTGATACAATAATCCTTAACAAAATATTAGCTAGCCAAATCCAACAGCATATCAAAAAAATAATCTACCATGATCAAGTGGGTTTCATACCAGGGATGCTTTAACATGTGCAAGTCAATAAATGTGATACACCACATAAATAGCATTAAAAACAAAAATTACATGATCACATCAATAGATGCAGAAAAAGCATTTGTCAAAATCGGCATTGCGTTATAATTAAAATCCTCAGCAAAATCAGCATAGAAGGAACATACCTTAATGCAATAAAAGCCATCTATGACAAACACACAGCCAACATAATCCTGAATGGGGGAAAAGTTGAAAGCATTCCCCCTGAGAACTGGAACCAGACAAGGATGCCCACTCTCACCACTTCTATTCGTCATAATACTGGAAATCACAGCCAGAGCAATCAGACAAGAGTAAGAAATAAAGGACATCCAAATCAGTAAAGAGGAAGTCAAATTGTCGCTGTTTGCTGATGATATGATAGTGTACCTAGAAAAGCCTAAAGACTCCTCCAGAAAGCTCCTAGAACCGAGAAATGGATTCAGCAAAGTTTCAGGATACAAAATTAAGGTAATCAAATCAGTAGCTTTGCTGGGTATACACCAACAGCGACCAAGCTGAGAATCAAATCAAGAACTCAATCCCTTTTACAATAGCTGCAAATATACCTAACCAAGGAATATACCTAACTAAGGATGTGAAAAATCTCTACAAGGAAAACCACAAAACACTGCTGAAAAAAATCATAGATGAAACAAACAAATGGAAACACATCCCATGTTTGTGGACAGGTAGAATCAATATTGTGAAAACAATCATACTGCCAAAAGCAATCTAGAGATACTGGCAAAAGCAATCTGGAGTTTCAATGCGTTTCCCATAAAAATACCACCATCTCATCACAGAACTAGAAAAAACAATCCTAAAATTCATATGAAACAAAGAAAGAGTCAGCATAGCCAAAGAAAGACTAAGCAAAGAGAACAAATCTGGAAGCATCACATTATACAACTCCAAACTGCACTATAAGGCCACAGTCACCAAAATAGCATGGTACTGGTATAAAAATAGGCACCTAGGCCAATGAAACAGAATAGAGAACCCAGAAATAAAGCCAAGTACTTAAAGCCATCTGATCTTTGACAAAGCAAACAAAAACATAAAGTGGAGAAAGGACACTCTAGTCAGCAAATGTTGCTGAGATAATTGGCAAGTCACATGTAGAAGAATGAAACTGGATACTCATCTCTCACCTTACACAAAAATCAACTTAGATGGATCAAATATTTAAATCTAAGACCCGAAGCCATAAACATTCTAGAATATGACATCAAAAAATTCCTTCTAGACATTGGCTTAGGCAAAGGCTTCATAATCAAGAACCTAAGAGCAAATGCCACAAAACCAAAGATAAATAGATGGGACTTAAATAGACTAAAGAGCTTCTGCACAACAAAAGAATGGGCAGAGTAAACAGACAACCCACAGAGTGGGAGAAATTATTCACAAATTATGCACCCAACAAAGGACTAATATCCAGAATCTACAAGGAACTCAAACAAATTAGCAAGAAAAAAAACAAACAATCCCATCAAAAAGTGGGCTGAGGACACGAATAGACAATTCTCAAAAGAAGATATACAAATGGCCAACAAACATATGAAAAAAATGCTCAACATCACTAATAATCAGGGAAATGCAAATCAAAACCACAATGTGATACCATCTTACTCCTGCAAGAATGGCCATAATCAAAATATCAAAAAGTAATAGATGTTGGCAGGGATGTGGTGAAAAGAGAACACATTTACATTGCTGGTGGGAATGTAAACTAGTACAACAACTATGGAAAACAGTATAGAGATTCCTTAAAGAACTAAAAGTAGAACTACCATTTGATCCAGCAATCCCACTACTTGGTATTTACTCAAAGGAAAATAAGTCATTGTACAAAAAAAGATACCTGCACATACATGTTTATAGCAGCACAATTCACAATTGCAAAAATTTGAAACCAGCCCAAATGCCCATCAATCAACAAGTGGATAAAAAAATGTGATAAATATATATCATGGAATACTATTCAGACTTAAACAGGAATGAAATAATGCCATTTGCAGCACTTGTATTGGAGTTGGAGCCCATTTATTCTAAGTGAAGTAACTTAGGAATGGAAAACCAAATATTGTATGTTCTCACTTATAAGTGGGAGCTAAATTATGAGGACACAAAGGCGTAAGAATGATATAATGGACTTTGGGGACTCATGGGGAAGGGTGGGAAGGGGTGAGAGATAGAAGACTACCTATTGAGTACAGCGTACACTGCTCAGGTGATGAGTGCAACAAAATCTCGGAAATTACCACTAAAAAGCTTATCCATGTAACCAAAACCTACCTGTTTCCCAAAAGGTATTGAAATAGAATAAATAAATAAATAAATAAAATTTTTAAAAATTAAATAGAAATAGACATTTTTCCTAAGAAGATATACAAATGGCCTGTAAGTACATTAAAGAGTACTTGACATTATTAGTCATCAGGGTATTGCAAATCAAAACTACAATGAGATACCACTTCATACCCACTAGGATGGCTATAATTAAAAAGCTTTTTTTTTTTTTGAGACAGAGTCTTGCTCTGTCACCCAAACTGGAGTGCAATGGTACAATCTCAGCTCACCGCAACCTCTGCCTCCCAGGTTCAAGCATTTCTCCTGCCTCAACTTCCAGAATAGCAGGGGTTACAGGCACCCACCACCACACCTAATTTTTTGTATTTTTAGTAGAAACAGGGCTTTGCAATGTTTGCCAGGCTGGTCTCGAACTCCTGAGCTCAAGTGATCCGCCTGCCTCAGCTTCCCAAAGTGCTGGGATTACAGGCATGAGCCACTGCGCCCAGCCTTAAAAAGACATTTTTAAATAGTGTGGGTGAAATTAAAACCCTAATACTCTGCTAATGGGAATAGAACATGTTACATCCGTTTTGGAAAACAGTCTGGCAGCTTCTAAAAAGGTCAAAAATAGAGTTACCATGGTACCTAGCAATTGGACACCTAGGTGTATATCCAAGAAAAATACAAACGTATGTTTACTCAATCACTTGTACATGAATGTTCATAGCGGCTTTATTGATAATAGCCAAAAAGCGCAAACAACCAAAGTGTCCATAAACTGACGAAGGAATGAATAAAATGTGGTATATCTGTACAATGGAATACTATTTGGCCATAAAGAGAAATAAAGTACTATATGTGCTAAAACATGAATGAACCTTGAAAACATTATGTTAAGAAAAACAAGCCAATCACAAAAGACCACATGTTGTATGATTTTATTTATATAAAATATCCAAATTAGGTAAATCTATAGAGACAAAAAGTCATTTGATGGTTGCCTATGGCTAGGAGACTTGTGGAAAAATGGAGAGAGACTGTGAATTGTATGGGTTTTTTGTTTGGTTAATTGGTTTCTGGAGGTAATGAAAATGATCTAAAATTTATTATGATGATGGTTGTACATCATTCTATATGTTAAAAATATTTGACTTCTCTACTTTAAATAGGTGAACTGTATAAATAAAGCCATTAAAGCTCAGCAAAGCTGTTATATATAAAAATTAAAGATAATTGGAAGATGTTTAATAAAATATGTGCACTTCTATTTTAAGTTATTAAAATGTCCTAGAAACTAGCTCGCAACTCCCCGGGCTTCTCACACGCTCTGGGCTTCTCTGGAAACATGGTTCGGTGCAGTAAAGACTATTTTTAACCTTAAGTAATTAGAAGGAGAGCTAAAATCAGAATGTGGTCCAGTGAGATACATCTCATGCCAGTTAGAATGGCGATCATTTAAAAGTCAGGAAACAATAGATGCTGAAGAGGATATGGAGAAATAGGAATGCTTTTACACTGTTGGTGGGAGTGTAAATTAGTTCAACCATTGTGGAAGACAGTGTGACGATTCCTCAAGGATCTAGAACCCGAAATACCAATTGACCCAGCAATCCTATTGCTGGGTATATACCCAAAGGATTATAAATCATTCTACTATAAAGACACATGCACACACATGTTTATTGCAGCACTCTTCACAATAGCAAAGACTTGGAACCAACCCAAATGCCCATCAATGATAGACTGGATAAAGAAAATGTGGCTGTAATGTATTCCATATACACCATGGAATACTATACAGCCAAAAAAAGGATGAGTTGATGTTCTTTGCAGGGACATGGATGAATTTGGAAACCATCATTCTCAGCAAACTAACACAGGAACAGGAAACCAAACACTGCATGTTCTCACTCGTAAGTGGGAGTTGAACAATGAGAACACATGGACACAGGGAGGGGAACACCACACACCAGGGTCTGTCGGGGTGGGGGGCTAGAGGAAGGATAGCATTAGGAGAAATAATGCAGGTGACGGGTTGATGGGTGTAGCAAACCACATGGCACGTGTATAGCTATGTAACAAACCTGCATGTTCTGCGCATGTATCCCAGAACTTAAAGTATAATTAAAAAAAAAAAAATCAAAATGTGGCCAAACTTGTCTTCATTCTCTCACTCCTGGTGAAATGGGGACTGGCTCAGACTTGGCCACTGCGAGTGACCAAATGAATGAGCACTGAATTTTAGGGCAAGAGGGAACTTTACAATTACCTAAGGAATGCCACATGAAAAAGTTTTATTTTTGTGAGGGTTTCCCCTAAAGCAGACCTTGATACACAGTTTTGGATTCAGGTAGTTTACTTGGGTGTTTGTCTCAGGAAACACAAGTGGAGAAATGGAGAAAGTAAGATGCAGAAAGGAGAAAAGCCAATAAAAGGTGCAATAAAAATTGAACTACTAATATAGGCTATTGGGGCTCAGTTCTGCTGAAGATGCTCCAAAAAAGCGTGTAAAGTATACTTCAAAATCACCCCACATGAGTACAGGGAGACTGAGGCTTGTATCCACCAGTTTTCATCTCCCACTGGCTGGGGACTACCCTTGAAGGTATTAACTCTACACTTCTGGGCTGTGTCTGCTTGCTGTAGAACATGCTTCTGCTGAAAAAAAATCCTCAGGCTTAAAAAAAGAGAGATGGTTGAGGGAGAAGCTGCCAGCTTCTGGTACTGACACCATAGCTGCAAATGATCTAGGTGAGTATGAGAATGTGGTATGAGGAGACATTATCTATTACAGTGTCGATGGTTAAATAACATAAATAGAAATGAAATCACCACCATTTTCCTGGTTCAGAAGGGAATTTCCAACTGGCCATACCTGCCCCACCTTGATCTGAAGGCAAGTTTCCTCCTGTTATCATCCTCCCCTCAAAAGGTGGCCAAATCTCTTTTTGTTCTGAGTGACCTGTGAGTGTCTAGGACCTTTACATCAGCAGCTTGTCTACAGGAGATGGTCCATCTGGAACAGGTGAGAGGTTTCGGCAGAGTCTCATGGGCAGTGATAAACATCACTTCCATCCAGACTCTCAAAGTTCCATGGGTTAGTTGCTGGCAGTTTTCAGGTCACCCACATAGAAGAGGGACACATTAGTTTGGTGCAGAGCTTTCTTATAGCTTCTCAGTTCATGAAAGATTTCCTATAGCTTCTCAACACATGAAAGGTTTCTTTTTCCCCATGTCAGTCCTCAGCTCTCCCTCTTTTTCCCTTACTCTGATTCTTAGTTACTGAGATACCTCATTTTTCTCACTGGAATCTGAGCTTCTGTGTATCATTGACCAATTCGTGACTGGTAAAACAGTTTAATAATATAGATTAATACTTGAATATATAAATTTCACCTCTCAAGATTAGGAAATGTCAGGTTAAAGTCTAGCAGATTGCCTTAGTATAGGACTTCTCAGAGCCTCTCTTATTGTTATGAGCCTCAGCTGTCCTCAAAGCAGTGGTTAAAGTTCACAGTATTTTCCAAAGCTATTTGACCATGGAAGAGTTTTTCAAAGAGCACCTCGTGAACCTAATGTTCTATGGAACACACTTGGAGAAATATCAGTGTAGCACACTCCATCCATTTTACTCATGGAAAAATAGAAGTCCATAGAAGTGAAGTGTCTTGCTTAAGTCATGCCGTAAGTTATTGATGGAGCCAGAATTTGAAGCCAGGTCTCCTGTCTCTTAGGTGTTCTTTGCTCAGTAGAAGAAAAATGGTCATGGGTTTACCTTGTGATAAGTAGCTTGTGAATTATTCTTTCTCCATTGTTGATGTATTTGAGGAGTGTCATCCTCCTTCTATATGAAAACCAGATGAATGGAAATGTTTACAACCATTCCAGTGATCAACTGTCAGATAGTAGAAGGAGATAAATAAAGACAAGAGATAAAAAGGAGTTAAAACCTAGACATGCTGGGTGTGACAAAGGTGGTTCGCTGTTTAGCAAAACTTCCTGCTCCCTCCTTCATGTGGGTAGGTAGGGATGTAACTGTGCATCTAAATATGGCCATGTGGCAAGTTCTCATTAATGGAGGTGTAGGTGGGGTTTTAAGTAATAAAGATACTTTCTCCACCTTCTTGCCCCTCTACCATCTAAATGCTGAGAACTCAGGCCCTAGGGAATGGCAAAGCATGCAACAGAAGGAAGCCTCCTATCTAAACCCGAATGTGGAAGAAAGCCTCTGATTGACCAGAGAAGACTCTTACATAAGCAAGAAATATGCTTCTATTGTGTCAACCACTGAGTTTTGGCTTTGATACAACAGTTCACATTGCCCTAGTTAATGTACTGGGAGGTGGAAGGAAATATGGGGCAAAAGAAGAGATGAGAGATGTCAAAAAGTATGGATTGATGGGTCAAAAATTCGGGGACACAGCCATGTCATCTGAACCAGAAAGGAACCCGGAACAAAGCAATCAGTCCTTTTGCTCGGGGACTGAGGGGACCAGCAGACACAGCATCCTTCACACCATGCCCTCCTTCACCCTACCTTCATTCAATTGCTAAACCTGCCTCGTTCTGCTAAGTGTTCAGGTAGTATCTACTTCTCTCCATTCTCACTGGCAGAACCTGGGTGGTCATCTTCATCTGTCGGCTGGATTATTCCAATACTCTGTAACTAGTCCTATGTTCTGTTAGCCACCCCTTTCCCCCCTCACAGATCCATTCTCCACGCTGTGGCCAGAATCATCTTCATAATATACAAATGGGATTATAACCCACTCCTTAGGCCCTGGCTTGAACCCTTCAATTAATTCTCAGTTGATTACAATAAAGTTCAAAACCCTATGTGGCCCTGCATGATATGGCCTCTGTTTCAGCTGTCACCTCTCTAGTCCTTAGACTCTATGTATCAGCCACTGTGAACTTCTTTTGGCTCCCTGAGTGGGTCACATTTCTCTTGCCTCTTACCCATTGCATAAGACACTCCCACTTCCCAAATGTCCTTCCCCTTCTCTCCTCTCCATGTCCCTTCCTACCAACAGTTTGACTCCCACTCAACCTAGCTGTCACCTTTTCTGGGAAGGTTTCTACGACATATTCAGGCTGAATTAACTTCTTATTTTCTGTCTGTCCTTAGTACCCTGTTCATGCCCCTATCAAAGCACTTTCATACTCTACTTAATTTTCTGTCAGTATCTTCTGTTAGACTGATGCTTGAGGGCAGAAACACCTCAATCACCATTAAATCTGAGCACTTCATGGATGTTTGGTACAGAGAAGGCGTTCAGTACTTTTTTTGCTTGTTTTTTAGCTGGGTGGATGGGTGGGACAAATACCTATTTGATACAAGCCAAAGAAAAGTTCGTACATTGGCAATAAGCATTGTTGGTTAACCATTAGTGAAAATAGAATCACATTTTTTCATAAATTTATTTATATAATCTGATCCATAAATATCTTTTAACATATGATTTTCCAAAGTTGCTGTGTTTGACTCTTTTAAAGGATTTGACTGATTTGCTTAATTATTTATTTGTTTGTTTGTTAACAGGTGAGTAGACAAGCCAGCACATCTTTCTCACTCTCTACAAGCCAGGACTGGAAGAAACCTGGTTGCTGGCTCAGGAGGAATGAACCATGCACCGGGTTAAGACTTTAGCTCTGGAATCAGAGCTGTCTGAGTTTAGTCCTGCCATATGATTTACCAGCCGTGTGACCTCAGGTGATGAATTAATATTTCTGACGTCCTTATCAGAGTGCCTAGTACATATTAAGAATGCAACAGTGGGTAGCAATAATCGTCAATGTTATATTCTCCACAAAAATTAACTTTTATCATTATCCTTCCTTAATATTGTTGTTAAACTGTGACTAACGCATCCCGGGGGTGGGGGGTTGTACACTGTGTGCAGGAAAAGTAACCAGAAAGATCAACCCTATGAGATCATCAGGAAAGACCTAATGCTTCTCACTGGACAGACAAGAAAACCCACACTCAGCAGGGTTAGGAGACCTGCTCCAAGTCACGTAGCTAGTAAGGGCAGAGCTGAGTCAAACCAGAACTTCTGATTCCAAAGCCAGTTCTCTTTCCACTACACTGCATGGCCTCTGGGTGTTAGCATTTCCAGGTCCCACCTACTTCCAAATATCTAAGGTCAAACAGGACTTTGGATTCCAAATATGCACACTAGGACTGCCTGTTCCCTTCTCTCCATTCACAGGTATGTGGCACTGTGGGCCCATGGGGCATTCTGCCCAGGCTGCAGAGCTCTCGAATGTGCTTCCCTTCCCCAAGCTGTCTTCTCTGTCAAGGGCACAGACTGGTTCCCATAGAGACCGAAGTACCCTTTCACAGAGTTGCTTCTGCGTCTCTCCCTGGGACTGGGCTGGGATTGCTATCTACCTCTTGCACTTCAGAAGTCCAGAGAACCTAAGACTTTTGTGCTTTGTAGACACATGCCACAAAAACTGAGCACACTTACCAACTGAACAAACATCAGAATGTGCCAAATCTCTAAAGTCCAATTCTTAGTGCAAACTGCCAAAGCAGATAACACTTACAGTACTCAGAAGGTCATAAATTGTCCAAGCTCGATAGGACCTGAGGCCTCTTCTAGTCTGAACTATTTATTTTGCAGAGGAGGAAATATGGGCAAAGAAATGGGCAGGAACAAATGTCCAGGCTTTGGTGATAGTGATTGTGGGGTGTCTCCTGGGTCCCATTCCATCATCCTTCTTATCACATCCATATACATCTTCCTGGAGACTCATCATAATTGGATACCCCTTACAGAGACCAGCTGCCTGAGACATAGACACCTGCTCAGGACGCTGGCTATCACTATGGGGACCCGTTTTGACACAGGCCTTTGTTAGTGACTGGGAACACCTCCTAAAAATGAGATGGTCTGAAGGGGTCCCAGTACTTGGGGACTGTGTGTAATAGGAGCCTTAAGAGAGGCTTCTAGACTATCTCTTGATTGCCTGTATGATATTTTGTGAGACTGTAAACCTACCTCACTATTAATTTTAGCAAAATAAAATTAAAAAGCAAACAACCAAATGAAAAGAGATGTCATATAGAAAAGTAGTATGGACAATTCTACAGATGTTTCAAGAATAGTGTTCATCACTGGTGCTCCAGTACACAGAGAAATGTGCTGGAGAGGTTCATTAGGATTCTTGAGTCAAGCCAAAGGCTAGAATCAGGCTTGTGGTTTCAGGCATCCAGTAGCAGAGGTTAGCTCTAGAGTGGGGTTGGAAATAAATATTACCCCAGGTACCTACCCTACCCTTAGCTTAGTGCCTCCCAGTAGGTGGAAGGGAAATCTTAAGGGACCAAGATGGGTTGATCAATTCCAGGAAGCTTTGATGTTTTCAAAATCACATAGGATATTGAAGTCTTAGAACCTCCCAGGGGGCTCCTGAACCAGAATTTGCTTCAATCAGACAGATAGGGAACACATCTAGTGTCCTCTGTTCTTCACAGTTTCTCATCTTCTGAACCTCCACTTGCAGTCCTAAATCAGAGATAGGCAACCCCCTGCAGTATGGTGATGCCACATGCCAGAGGGCTAAAGGAGGTCTCTCTATTGCACAGGACCATTCACAGGCAATGGAGTGAATCTGAAGGGGATCTGAAGGGGAAAATTGCCTTTTGAGCATACTAAATTCCATCCCATTTAAGAAAGGAGACAGTGTTTCTTTATTCTTAAGCTTCCATTATCCTCCTTGGTACCCAGTGCATGGAAGAGACTGAATAAACATCTGACGGATGACTAGGTAAATGAATGAATGAAAGAATAAAGTGAGTATTTGAGTTAGTTAGAAAAAGAGTGAACTATATAGGCTAGAGAATGAACTGCCATAAAGAGGGAATTGCAAAATCTCGATAATACACACATAAATGTTCATGAATTCTATGATAGAGAAAGAGGTTCATCTGTTTATATAATTCCTATCAATACTGTATTTCCTCTTAATGTTTCTTGAACTCTTTAAAACAAGAAACTTTTAACTATTTGGTTCTCTGAACATTTAAAATAACTTTTTGGTGTTATTTCTTTCATTTTTTCTAGCTAGTGAAGTATGTATTCCAATGAGCTGTTTTTCACTTAGCCTCGCTCAGTGTCTTTGTCTGTAGTCACCATTTGGCCTTTTCACCACTATGTGTATTAACACCCTGGTAGGAAAGAGATAAATGGAAGCAAAATAGCAAAGTGGTGAAGAGGAGGGTTCTAGAGGCAGACAACCCTGCAGTCCTGAGTCCTGAGTCCACTGTTTAACAGAGTGACTTTGCTTAGCTTGTAGATTATAATGGAACTTGCCTGTAAGTATGATTATGAGTAGTCCTGGAAGGATAATACATTGCATTGTGTTAATCACACCGTGAATGATCAATGAATTTTAGTTACTGGTATCATTATATTGTATTGCTATACTACTGTATTACATTAAATCATATTGTATTATATCAATCATATCATCTATTATATATCAGTAGCATATTGATTGTGGTCTTGTAAAACCAGTGTCTATGGATGTGTTGAACAAAGCCACATCCTCTATAGAGTCCTCCTCCAGTCACCTCCTTAACTTTCTTCCCCAGATTGAGACCACCCCTTATTTCTCTCTTATGTAAATTCTGAAAGTAGTACCCAGTGGTCTTCAGGGAGAGAAATCTTGTTTTTTCTCTGAAACAACATTCAGCTACACCCGTGGCTGGCCTTCCCTACATGTGTCCCCCTTCCTCTCATTCAGGAGAGGCCATTTGAGTTCAGAGTCCTGATGTGAAGCTTGCGTTTGAGGAAGGAAAACCACTTCAAATCTCATTTGTTGACCTGACTCTCACCCTTCCCCTCCAGCATTCCAAACTCCCACTCACATCAACAAGCTAGAATTTTAAACTTGGTTGGAACTGTAAAAGCTTGAGGTTATTAGAGCTCAAGGATAGGGCAGGAGCTGAGTCTGACAGCTTGTTTTACTCTCCGCACTGAGGCAATCAAGGCCAAGGCAGTGTCAGGGAAAGGCCAGGTTTTCTTGTAGCCTTGGGCTGTTGGCCGTATGCTGGGGAAGGGAGGTGGAGCCGAAGATTTGGCATCAAATCAGAAAAAATAAGGTACGTTGATTCACTCAACTCTGTGCTTAACCCTGTGGCAAACACATTGGCTAACTTCTCTGCTCTTCTTTTCATCTTCTTTAGGTTATCCAGGTTTTTAGGTGGTAGCAACATGTTCAAGGAAGATGCAACCCCTTCCTCTAGCCTGAGAGAATAAAGCATCTTTGGCTTATTGCCAACCATGGCAATCCCATTCCCCTTTTCTCATGATTGATTTGGGAATGGGCAAGTGACCCAGCCCTGACCAATGAGACCAAAGAAACAGTCTATTGGTCAGCTTATCTCAGAAGATTTTTGTTTCCTGCTATAAACAGTAAGTTTCTTCCTGCCTGACTTAAATGCAGTTGTGTGCAAACATGTTACTTGGAGCTACAGCAACGATTCTGTGACCATGAGGCAATAAGCCAAGAACAAAGGATAGAATAGTGAAAAGACAGAGTATTGAATTTTTTTATGATATCATTGAACTGCTGGACCAATGTGGAGCCATCTACTTTTAGTCTTTCATGATTTGTGAGATGATTAAAAATTTCTTTCGTTTTAGCCATTATTTCTTTTCTGTTACTCAAAACTGAAGACATCCTACATAATACAAACACTATCCAACCTGGGTTGTAATGTATCTATTTTCAGATCTGTGTGTTCTATCTTATTGATTTTTGTATTCTTAGCACTGACTATAAGCCTGCTACTTAGTAAGACTTCAATAAATGACTGTTTAAAAAGGTCTTAGATGATTAAAAAAAAAAATTCTGAAGTTGCTGAAATATGAAGACCAGGAACCAATTTCAGGTTCCATAAATTTCTTGCTTCCTTTGCTTCTGGGGTATTCTTCATTTCTGTCTGATTCTACCTTTACTAAAATGAATGAATGATTGAGGACTATGAAAAATGGCTGGTATAGTGGCTACTGCTGAGAAGTATCTCTTGGAGATTCCCAGAAATTCCTTAAGCCACATTCAGACCTAACTCTCTGATGATCAGTGTTTCTGAACTCAAACCAGTATATATAATCAGTGGACTATTTAAAGTGGTATTGGCCTAGAATATCTAGGACACATGTTTTATGCATTCAGTAAGCATTTGTTTAATGTCTCTTATCTACCAGGCACATTATTGTGCATTGGGCATATAGAGATGACCAACCACATGGCCTCATTCCTTGAAAAGCTTACAGTAATCAAACAGGGTTAATAGCCTAAAGAGAGGTAATTACAAGTCTTACAACCAGTCCTCTTAGCATAGTATGGTACTACCACTGAGTTAATTAAGACAACAAAATTCCTAGATATATATCTTTGATGAAATGGTTTCCATAAAAACTTTCCAAGCTTGGTCCTCCCCAGCAGAGTTCATTTTGGAAGGTGACTTTCTGCTTTCATCACCTAAGATCCTTAGCATGTACCCTGTGTTCTCCAGAGGCACCCCTTGCCCAGAGTGTGCCCTCTGCATGGTTCCCCCAGAACACCTATTTCAAAGGAAAAGAAGTTTGATCATTCAGTGAAGATTTGGGAGGCCACTTTTCTACGTGAGAGGATTACGAGTAGTGCCTGGCTCCCCTATGAATTAGTAAATATAAAGAAAATATAAATTAACCCCCTTTCTGGCTAGGCACAGTGGCTCATGCCTGTAATCCCAGCACTTTGGGAAGCCGAGGTGGGTGGATCACTTGAGGTCAGGAGTTTGAGACCAGCCTGGCCAACATGGCAAAACCCTGTCTCTGGCCGGGCGCGGTGGCTCAAGCCTGTAATCCCAGCACTTTGGGAGGCCGAGGCGGGCGGATCACGAGGTCAGGAGATCGAGACCATCCTGGCTAACATGGTGAAACCCCGTCTCTACTAAAAATACAAAAAACTAGCCGGGCGTGGTGGCGGGCGCCTGTAGTCCCAGCTACTCGGAGGCTGAGGCAGGAGAATGGCCTGAACCTGGGAGGCGGAGCTTGCAGTGAGCCGAGATCGCGCCACTGCACTCCAGCCTGGGTGACACAGCGCGAGACTCCGTCTCAAAAAAAAAACAAAAAACCCTGTCTCTACTAAAACATAAAAATTAGCCAGGTGTGGTGGCACACATCTTTAGTTCCAGCTACTCAGGGGGCTGAGGCACAAGAATCGCTTGAGCCTGGGAGGCAGGAGTTGCAGTGAGCTGAGATTGTGCCATTGCACTCCAGTCTGGGTGACACAGCAAGACTCTGTCTCGAAAAAAATAAAATAAAATAAAATAAAAAATAAGTTAGACCCTATTCTTCTTAGTTAACCATGACTTCTGAAGGAGGTCAGAGCTCTTGTCCTCTGCATCTCTGGTCCATCAGCCTCAAGGCCACCTTTCAGGTCCACATGAAATATAAGTGCACAAAGGCACCAGACTTAGCATTATTAGTTTCCCCACTGGTCTGATTTTTGTAGAAATTGTCAGGAACTGATTTTCTGCCCTTTCTTCCTAACAGACAAGCCTTCCTGCCCTCCCTGACACAGCTCTTCCCTGTCTCCTACTCTCTGGTCATCAAGCTTTTAGAGATGCCCTGGCCTTCTGCTAGTTGCCCCAGCTGTATTTTTTCTTCTTGGGAATGCATTGATTCCAGAGCCTGACTGGGAATAAATCTCAGTGCCTCCATTTAGCAGTTATGGGATTCAAGTTACTCTTACTCCCAGTGCCTCAGTTTCTGCACCTGTAAAATGGAGATTTACCACCTTTCCTTCCAGCATTACTGATATTGTTTGGCTCTGTGTCCCCACCCAAATCCCATCTCGAAAATTAATCCCTATAGACCCCACGTGTTGAAGGTCCTGGTGGGAGGTGATTAGATCTTGGGGGCGGCTTTCCCCATGCTGTTCTCGTGATAGTGGGTAAGTTCTCACGAGAGCTGATGGTTTTATAAGTGTTTGACAGTTTCTCCTTCACGTGCTCTCTCTTCTGTCTCCTGCCACCACGTAAGACGTGCCTGGTTCTCCTTCCCTCAAGATTGTAAGTCTCCTGAGGCCTCCTCAGCCATGAAGAACTGTGAGTCAATTAAACCTCTTTCCTTTATAAATTACCTGTTCTTGGGTATTTCTTTGTAGCAGTGTGAAAACAGACTAATGCAATTACCATGATGGGCTTTCAGTTGATGAACTTGCATCACTAACTCCTCAACCCGCAGCTGATTTCCTACTGTAATTGTTCACCATGCAGACATTTGTTTGTGGAGCTACAAGCATAACCATCGTGGTATTTAAGATTCATTCTGTATCTGGATTTATGCACTTCATGAAAAATCATCAAACTGTCCTTATTATTGGTGTCTTTTTTCTGTATATATGTCATGCTTCAATAAAATATTTACTTAAAATTGTTTTAGGTATATCAAACCCAGACAGGGCTTACTTTCTCACTGTGTTGTCTTTATCCCTCTAATTTAAAGGATTACACATACATCTGTACTTATTTTAGAAAAATAACTATGAACAGCAAAATTTAATAATTAAAAATCATCCATTCCCATTCCCAGCACACAGAGACAATCATCACTAATATTTTAGAAGATGCATATCATATCTTACAACAAAGAAGAAATAATGTTAATAAGGTTTTATAACCTTTTGATATAATCTGCCTGTAAATTCCAGAATATTATTTTTAAAGGCTGCATTATGTTCAATTCAATGGGTGTAGCACAATTATTTAACCAATCCCTACCGTTAGAGATATAGATGGTTCTGTATTTAGCAATGCTGCCATGAACAGCTTTGGAGCGAAATCATTGCATTGCATTGGAGTTTCACTCCACTCAAATTTCAGTTATTCACACCACTCTTTCCAGACTCCTTTAGGCTTCTTGGTCTTGAGGGAATTCAGAATCGCTTTATTAGGCGCTACATCTTCTGGACTTTTCTTCTGAAAGATTTATGTTCCACTGAAACAAATAATGGGCTTGATAGAGCCATTTTCAAAGATATGACGGGAAGGAACAGGGGCACTTTGGATCACAAAACCCATTTGCTGGAGTAAGTGGGCACAGGGGACCTGAGGATCTCAGACCCCTGCCTTGCTGTGGGCTGATGCAGCTTAGGAGCCCTGTGGCACCTTACAGTGGTATTTGCTTCCTGAGTGTTATTTGCAGTGTTTCTACGGTGCTAATGACTGCAAATTGCTAATGGCTGTGAAAAGCTAATTGTTGTGCAAGGTGTTTCTCTCTGTCCCAATTGCCAGGGGAGTGCACAGTCATGGTTAAACAGAGACTCATTAGCACCTCTGACATAGTCCTCCTGGGGAATCCTCAAAGCAGCCTGGAAAATAACCAAGTCTCCACCATCCAGAGCCAGGAGGCTTTGTGCCCGGCCGGCAACAAAAAAAAACAAGGGAGGCAAAGATCTAGGAAGCACCACCCAGAAGGAAACAAAGGAAGCAGGAGTGGTGTGTGATGTGCTTCAGCTGGTGAACCGAAGAAGTAGAAAGGACATGGTCTTTGTAGGCAAGTTTCCTAAAATAATACCAATGCAGTGGCTAGGAAGTGCCAGACACTATGCTCAGTGCTTCACGGCTTTTTCTCTTTGAATCACACCCACTTTTCAGAGGAGTTCACTGAGGCTCAGAGAATGAATAATTCCGCTACCTCCCACCCCCCTGCCCACACACACACACACACACACACACACTAGGAGAGAAAGAATTTGACCGCTAAACTTAATTCATTATGTTCCCTAAATACCTCATGAAAGTTGGGCTGTTTAAAAAACACTAGCAACAAGCCCACATTGGCAGATGAATGTTATTTTTCTCCTGTATTCCTATAAGTAAGGTGCAATGTCTCTGCTTCCACTGATGTCCTGTATTCTAAGCTATCCACTTTAAAAAATCTATTTGGTTGACTATATATTTTTTCCCTGTCCTTTGACTTGAGTTTAACAATTCACCTGATAAGGCAAACTTAGGCATAATAAAGTTTGTTTGAATTCATAGTGCGACAATTTTTACAAACTCTTTTTTCTTTATGGACTCATTAGAATTTTTCAGCTAGAGGTATGAGTTTCAGAACTGCCTACTCCTTCCACCGCCCCCCAAGTTCTTTAAATGTGTCTTGTAACCTGTGCCTTCCCTCCTCCCAGGCACTAAAACCATTTGTTGCTTTGTGCAACACACAGAGTTGTGTTTCCAACTCCACAAAACTTTTTCAAAAAGAGATTGAATCAACAACAATAGAAATGGATGGAGTAGCTATGTCTGGAATTGCCATAAGACTGTTTGCTCGAGTTCATCCTGTACACTCTTTGAAAGACAAAGTAGAGGGGCCATTCCCAAAGGAATGGCAGTCTGCTAACACAGCACAGAGGAAAGAAAC
Source organism: Papio anubis (assembly GCF_008728515.1). NCBI lineage: Eukaryota > Metazoa > Chordata > Mammalia > Primates > Cercopithecidae > Papio > Papio anubis. The sequence goes on along the minus strand of NW_022161248.1, from coordinate 155,775 downwards.
ACTGGAAAGCAAAACACTGCCATTTACAGTTGCAGGAAAGTTGCCTGGGCAACACAGAGACTCAGGGGATGAAGAACTGGCCTCACCTGCCATCTTTCCCATCCTTTTTCCTGCCTCATTAGTTTAACAGAGATAGCAGGTGTCTGTATTGACTTGACTATTAACAGGGCAAAGAATTAGCATTAAAGTTAATGTTAAACTCTCAACCAACTCAATTGATTCAACAATGAGATTTGGCGTGGTCAAAGAAATTTAACAACAAAGGAGTTTACATTATTTCCAGCTCCCCAGGAAGTGAGATGTGCTGCTTACAGCTGATGAACTATTCCTGACAATTATTCTAAATGGATGATTTAGTGCAGTAAGAGAAGTTGATGCAAATGATGTCATCTGAAAGTTAAGAGAGAAAGCAAAGGGGCAAGATCCTGAGTTGGTAAGAAAATGGTCCCTCCAGAGAGTCAATCCCATTTGGTGCTTTCAGATCTCAGTTCAGGATGGGTTACTTCAACTCAGGTTGAGCACAAAAGAGCCCCTGCCATTCCTGTTGGTCACCATGCACCAGAGCAAAATGAGGACAGCCTATTTCCAGTGTTGCTGAGCTGACAGTTGCCAATAGCTGTCACCCCCTGGTTGAAAAGACAGGACCACGATGTGAGAAGGCCCCTCCCTTGCTTGCATGTGGGAAATGCAAGGTCTTCCTCCAGCAGCTGAGCTCATGGTCAGAATAGGAGCAACCATTAGAAAAAGACTTCAGTAAGCTGGATGTGTCTTTGTGGTTTCTTCTCGCTGGGAGTTTGGAACAAGGCCAAAGACATTCATAATTCCTGGAAGAACATCCCCCTCCTGCTGTGTAAATGAGAACCATTTAGGAGAGAAACAATGGTAATCTCCTCCCCTAAATCTGTTCTCATCCTGAATTTCTTTCTTTCTTTTTTTTTTTTTGTGAAAGGCTCTACTTACCAGCATTTGCCTAAGCCAGAAACTCAGCACTCACTCAATACCTCCTTTCCCTTCACCACAGTAATTCAATTTCCAAATCTGGTAGTTTATACCTCTTTAATATTCCTTGCATTTTCTCTTCTCCCTTCTCACTTGTTCTTCCCTGGTTCAGGATGTTATCTTTTCTTGCTTGAATTACTCTCTACAATAGTCATCCAAAGGTCTCTCAGCTCCTAGGCTTGTCAACCTTTATGCCACAGCATGATTTTTTTTTAATCCAAATCTGATCAGTAAACAGTCAGTTTACTGTTGCAAATATTTGAGAATTCTCCAAAGCTTTAATGATGCAGTTCACAGTCTTCAGCTTAGCATAAGCAAAATGCGAAGAGCAGACATTTTACCCATCTTATTTTGGTAGAGTGTAGAAGCTCTTGAACCACAGGTAATGTCTAGTACTGTTTTCTTGTGGAGGTCAGAGAACAGAGAAGGGCTACTCAGGTGCTGGCTATGTGGTTAGGCATAAGAATTATATGTGATAGACATATGAATTATGGTACTATGAAGCCAAAGCTTGGGTGAGAAGTTCCTCTCCAAGAAGAGTTATATTATAAACTAAATGTTTATGTTCTGCCAAAATTTATATATTGAAATCTTTATGCCTAAGGTGATGATATTAGGAGGTGAGATCTTTGGGACGTAATTATGTCATGAGGGTGTAGTTCTCATGAATGGGATCAGTGCCTTTATAGAAGGGACCCTAGAGAGCTCTCTCACTGTCTTTCTACCACATGAAGTTAAAATGAGAAGCCGACTATTTGCAACCCAGAAGAGGGACCTACCCTGAACTTGACTACGCTGGCACCGCGATCCTGAACTTGCAGCCTTAAGAACTGGGAGAACTTAATTTTATTGTTTATAAGCCACCCAGTCTATACTGTGTTAAAACAGCTTGAACTAAGACAAGTTGAAATAAGATATAGGATGACCAGTTAAACTTGAATTTCAGAAAAACAATGAATAATAATTCAGATAAACAATGAATAATGTTTTTGTAGATTAAGTAGGTTCCATGTAATCTTTGTTTATCTGAAGTTCGAAATAACTGGGTATCTGTTTTTTTATTTGCTAAATATGGTAACCTTATACCATAGCATTGGGTGTAGGATGGAAGACAATTGTGAGGGGAACTTTCAGGAGAGTCTGTAGGGGAAATCTAAAGTCCAAATAAGGAAAAGGATTGCCAGCTAAATACAGCAGATAGATGCAGGTGAATGTCAACTCCATCCAGAAAATCTCCAAAATAATAGGTAATAAAAAGCATAAATTATGAAGGAAAGGGAATAGAACATGACAGTAGATGAAAGATTCCAAAAAAAATTGGAGATACAAAGTAATACATACGTGGCAATCTACTTAGCATAGGGGAGAAAGATTGAAGAGGAGACAAGCTGATTAAGCTGCAAAAACATGGAAAGTCTCAGAGACGAGGGGCACTGGGGTCCTTAGAAGACATTGAGGTGGAGAGTGATTAGTCGAAAATCTATCTAAGAAGAGGGTGGTGCCTGATGCCTTCCCTACATCATGCTTAGAGGAGGTGAGAAGTTTACTTGGAATATGAGACTGAGGGCTCCCAGAGTTAAGCACATGAGGCAAAGGAGATAATGGAATACTGTGCTAAAAAACACAGTAATTAAATAAAAGCCTACATTGTAAGTGGTGAGATCCCCACTTCTGTTCCTATCCTGCAGGGTTTTCAGATTGCTGACATCCTGACATAACAGAAAACCTACTGATATTTACAAGCAGTTCGCCAGGAAAATTATTAGGTTTCTAACTAATCAAACTATCCCTGTCCAATGTACATAGATCATCCATTCAGCTTCCTAGGGACAGATTCTTAGCCAAGAAGAGATAGCCAGGGATGGTTAATATTTAAGGAAAACTTTTCTAAAACGAGAGACCCCCAAACTAAACAAGCAGAAAAAGGCAAAAGGTACTTGGAAGAAAGAAAGGGCCTATAAGAAAATTTCAAAAAATATGATTACTATACTTGGAGAATAACATAACATTTTACATCAATGAAACAATAATGGGATGGTATTTTTAAAATACATTCAAAGCAAGAAAAACAAATAGAGAATTAAAATAGAGAAATAAAACACTGAGTAAATAAAAGAAAAAGTTAAACCTCAAAGTAGAACAAATGATTAAAGAGATAGATAATAGCAGGAAGGATGTAAAATTAGATGTGTAGTGCAGAAGATCAAACATCTATTTAATAATATTCCAGAAAAAGAAAAGAGAAAATAGAGGTTGAAATTATTAAATAAGAGTATGTATCTCCAGTTTGAAAGGTCCCACTAAGTGCTTAAAACTGTGAATTTAAAATTAACAGCATACCTATGTGAATGTACTTAATGCCATTGAACTGTACACTTACAACTGATTAAGATGGTAAATTATGTCATCTGTATTTTACCATAATGAAAACAACAACAACAAAAAAACACCAAGGTCATTGATACCAGCAACACACAGAGGATCCCCAAAACTTTGGGGATCAATTAGGAAGACTCACATAAAATATCAAGAACCAGAAATAGCATTTGACTTCAGTCGCAGTGAAAGTTATTAGGTTGGTACAAAAGTCATTGTGGCTTTTACCATTACTTTTAGTGGTAAAAACTGCAGTGACTTTTGCACCAAACTAATAGAAATAACTGGGCAATGCCTTCAGAATTTTGAGGGAAGGCCAGGCGCGGTGGCTCACGTCTATAATTCTAGCACTTTGGGAGACTACTTGAGGTTGACTACTTGAGGCTGAGAGTTCAAGACCAGCCTGGCCAACATGGTGAAACCCATCTCTACCAAAAATACAAAAATTAACAGGGCATGGTGGTGCATGCCTGTAATCCCCAGCTAGCAGGAGGCTGAGGCAGGAGAATCGCTTGAACCCAGGAGGCAGAGGTTGCAGTAAGCGGAAATCACACCACTGCATACCAGCCTGGGTGAAAGGGTGAGACTCTGCCTCAAAACAAAACGAAAAAGAAGTTTGGGGAAAAATTACTTCCAGCCAAGAACTCCATCTCTTGGCAAATTCAGCTGTTTTCTTGGCACCAAGTAGTGGTTAATAGTAAATTCTTAGGTAAATATTTGGTAGAAGGAGGACTGCATGGACAGTCTTAAAGAAAAATTAATGTTACCCAAATTCATAGCCACAGGAAGAGGCTTCACACTCCTTATTGAATCTGGGCGGGAAAAAAAAAAAAAAGAGAGAGAGAAAGACAGTTTTACCCTGAATCTCTCCCAAGGAGCAAAATGCTTATGTTCATTTCCTCCACAGGTATCTACTGAGTACTGTGCCCTACACTCTACTAAGGCCTATATCAGGGGTCCCCAACCCCTGGACCAGAGACAGATAACAGACTGGTACCTGTTGGTGGCCTGTTAGGAGCCAGGCCACAGATCAGGAGGTGAGCAGGGAGCCAGCAAGCATTACCACCTGATCTCTGCCTCCTGTAAGATCAGCCACTGCATTAGATTCTCATAGGAGCGGGAACCCTATTGTAAACTGCCCAGGCAGGGAATCTAGGCTGCGTGCTTCTTATGAGAATCTAATACCTGATGATCTGAGGTGGAACAGTTTCATCCCGAAGCCATCCCATCCCACCTCCCTGGTCCATGGAAAAATTGTCTTCCACGAAACCAGTCTCTGATGCCAAAAAGGTTGGGGATCACTGATCTATATGGAATATTAGATAATGCATTCTACCATTGAATGTCTTTAATTCTAGTTTGGGAGAAGAGAAACGTGTATTAAATCAATACTAGAAGCACTATATAGCAATATACAAGATGTCACAATGCAGGATAAAATCTAGTGTCAAGGTAGAATTCCAAACAATGAGTCAAGAATGGGCAATTCACTACGGGCTAGAATACTCAGAGGAGGACTTATGGAGGAGGTAGGACTTGAACTGACTTTTAACAGCTAAGATTAGGTCAGTAGAGAAAAATGCAATGTTCCAGCCAGGGAAAAAAGAAGACAAAGCTGAGAATCAGGCAGACTCTGGATGGAGCAGAGTTGGTGTCAGGCATGGTGGGTGGTGAGATTTCAACTGGCAGGGACACACATTGGAGGGCCAGAATACCACGCCAAGAGGCTTGGGTTTTATAATGGGAAGCCATATGTGATGCCTTTCTGAAACTCTAGTTCTTCCTAATTATAACCATACAGAATCAGCAACTCCTTCCATTATATTTTCATAACCTCCTATACACATTTCCAACAGCATACATATCATGGTGAATGATGATGATCTGTTTATGTGGCTGCCTTCCCCACTAGGCTAGGAGCTCTTAAGAGCCAATGCTTCCTTTACCATTAATTTTGCACTGCTTAGCACAGTACTATGGGCTTGGAACATATTTTTGAAGGAATAGAGTGAAAGGATAGTAGAGGCTGAGACAGACTCAGTGTAGGGAGAGACGTATGTTGCTGTTTCTATGTATCTCTTTCTGTCACCGCCTCCTGTAGTCACCAGGACTCCTCCCTATACTCTAGAGCTATGAAAAATCTAGTCCTGGGGAGAAACATGGATATTTCATGCTTTGAACTACTCAGGTGTCAGTCCAGAATTAGAACCTAAAGTAATCCCACCAGTCTCTGGCCCCATGCGATTCTTTATTGACAGTACTACTTGACTCTGAGAATGATTGCCCTGTCCTGACACAGGCTTCAATGAAATTGGTTCCCCAAATCCTGCAAAACAGCTTAATAAAGTAAACAGAATCCCTACCCACCCACTTCCTTTTGGCTCAAGAGAGGTCCCTCCTCTCTACATAAATATATATGGCTTCTCAATACTTCACGCTTTAGCCTTAACTCCCAGTTTGGAGAATTCTGCTGTCAATTTAACATCTGTCAATTCCCAATGCCTCACCAAAGCCATCTAGCAGTAGGAGCCAAGTGTCTGCTTTAGATTTCCAAAGCAGTCTTCTCTGCTGTGCTAGGACCTCTGCACACTCCTGGGAAGTGACAGGAGCTACATAAACACGGCTCAGGTGACATTGTGCATACTACGCTGGGAGGGTTGACCACATGATTTCTCAGCATCTCTAATTTCTGTAGTTACCACTGGGGGGGATATAACCTACATTCACTTCTAGACAATGTACCACAAAAGAGTCTTTTTAAAATATCTTAAAGATTCGTACATTATCTTGTTTTCCCTTAAGCAATACATACACAGCTCCTAGCAGTTACAGCTTTGTGAGTTCTATCCTGAAATGGCACCACAGCCAAATGTAATTAAAATGAAGGAACTATGCTTTGTTTCTCCCCTGCCTCCCACCTCAAAATTATTCCATATTTCTTTCCTTATGAATCAGGAAACAGCTGGTAAATCAGTTCATTCTTTTTATTCCTTTTATCTCAAGCTGGGAAGGCCTTGTTAGCATAAACTTCTTTTTCTAAATAAGTAGTTCTCTGGATTCATTCTTTCAATAATTTATTGAGCAATTACTTTGAGTAAAAAAAAGCTTTTCTTAGAAAGACACAAAAATAAATAAGACAAAGTTTTTGCCCTTGAACAGCCCATGAGGGAAGACAGACATAAATGAAGAATTATAATATAATGTGAAAAGTACCACTATAGAAGTCTTTACACTGTGCTGGGGAAACCCAGTTATCACAGACTAGCCACATCCAGGAATGTTGAAGAAGCAATTCCATAGGAAATAACATTTAGTCTGGGTCTTATGGTCAGGGGTTGCTGAGGCGAAAGGACCATCTAGTTCAGGCAAATAGTCCAGGCATTTGTACACTGGTGTCAAAGGTTCCACTAAAGGCATATCTTAAGAAAGTTTAGTAACAATCAACTAATGGAATAATGATTTACTCATTGAAATGCTTAATTGAGGATGACATTTCTTCTCTTGGCTTTTTGGTCTCCTGGTCAGCTGGCTCTTCTCAGAATAAAGGACTTAATGACTTGATTACACATTATGAAAGTTACATTCATAAGTGGCCCTATTTGTAAGGTGTTCATGTAGTTTGCCCAGGAAAATACCATTTTATGCTAGTTGTCCGAGTATAAATGGTAACAGTGCCCTCTTTCATGATCAGATGTCTCTATGCTTAGACAATAAATAATATGACTTCTCTACTTATTTGAAAAATAAAACGTATAAAATATTTGTCTGACCAAGAAAATATGACTGTCTATTGGTAGATCCAATCATCTTGCTTCAGAGACCAAAAATGGTTTCATACTTCTAAGAATAAAACACCTTTTCCAAGACAGATTACTTGTAGGTAGTGGGTAGACTCAATGAATACAAAAGTCCTTCCAAAGCACACAACTCTGTAATTAGAAGAGATTTCTCCCCTGATTCTTTTGAGCTAAGAGACAAACAAGAAAACCCTTGCCTCTTCTCCCACCTAGCACCATTTCTCACAGGCTAACAGAATACAATATTTAGTGTTTACAGGAAATGCAGTAGCAGGTTACCACTGGAAGAAATGCCCTTTGTTTTCCTTTTTCCAATGGGCTTTGTACCAAACAAAATGATTTCCATTTGTGACTAAGTCAAATGTCATTCTTCCTCCCTCCAGCTGGTAAAATGAATGGAATGTATTGAGAACTCAAGACCAAATAGCACAGAAAATCAGCCCCCATCTTTGCATTGTCACCACAGGCATTAGAGAACTCTGATTCTCAAGTTTGATTCAACAAATCACAAATACTTACTGTACCAGGCCTTGTGCTAAGATATGGGAATACAATAAGAAATAAGCGGTGCCACTGATCCTCGTATCAATCAGAAAAGGCTACATTATGTTACAATAACAAGCAGCTCAAAAAAAAAAAGTCTTAAATGACAAAGGTTTATTTCTCAGACTCCATTTCAACCATAAATCAACTAAAAACTCTACTCTGCATAATCTCTTTCTGGGATCTAGGCTAAAGAAGCAACACCACCAGGAATGCTGTGAATCTCTGTGGGAGAATGGAAAGAATGTGGTGAAGCACACATTAGCTCTTAAAGCTTCCACCACAAAGGCATATCATCTACTCACATTTTATTGGCCAAAGCAAGTCACATGGCCACACCTAAATTAAAAAGGAGAATAACAATCCTACCATATGCTTCAAAGAAGAGGAAGATGAAATAATTCTGCATAAACTTAATGACTGTGATAATCAATGCAAAGATTATATTTTGGAAAGGAAGATAGACAAAGAGCTTGGTCACACTCTCGCACCTGAACAGAGAAGCTTGTATAGAACTCTGCTTGAGTTTAGCGCTTTATGAATATGCAATCATAAAATGCAATGCTCTCAGGAAATTTTTATAATACATTTTTCTAGTATTAAAATAATAGCAGGTAAGGACTACAAGAATTTGAAATGAATGTAAATGCATTAAAGTCAATAATATAATGAAAACTTCATCTGTCATAAAAAGAATTGATGACAGAGTGAAGGGGAATTAGTAACCACTCCCCCAAACTGAGATAGCAAGCTTCAAGAAATTATAAATAAATATGTTTCAAATGATAACAAAATTAAAGGAAAAAACCCATAGTGAAAGAAGAGGATACTACTTTTAAAAAAGCAGATTTGGAAAAGAATCAAGTAGAAATTGTGAAAATAATAAAATTAAACAAACCTAAATTTAAAATAAAATGGACAGATAGAAACAAAGAGAAGATGGTGGATTAAAATAAAAACATATCAATAATTGCTTTAAATATTAATGGAGGCTGGGCATGCTGGCTCAGACCTGTAATGCCAGCACTTTGGGAGGCTGAGGTGGAAGGATCACTTGAGGCCAGGAGTTCAGGACCAGCCTGGGCAACATAGCAAAACCCCATCTATACCAATAAAAATAAAAATAAATTCAACTATAAAAGTTTAAGATTATCAGATTGTATTTTTTAAATTTTTCAACCAGCGGATAATGTTTAATTATCCGCTGTACATTAAACATAAGGACAGGGAATTTGAAAGTAAAGGAATACAAAATATATACATGCAAATATCAATGAAAAGTCTAGTATAGCATTATTACTATCAGAGAGCTATCAGACAAAGTGTACTCTAAAGCAAGAGATATTATTAAAAAGAAAGAGGGATATTTTATGTTTATGAAAGAGTCAGTCATCCATGACAATTTAAATGTGCATGCTCTTATTAAGAATTTCAAGGCCAGGCACAGTGGCTCACTCCTGTAATCCCAGCACTTTGGGAGGCCAAGACAGGTGGATCACCTGAGGTCAGGAGTTCAAGACCAGCCTGACCAACATGGAGAAACCCTGTCTCTACTAAAAATATAAAAAATTAGCTGGGTGTGGTGGCACATGCCTGTAATCCCAGCTACCTGGGAGGCTGAGGCAGGAGAATCACTTGAACCCAGGAGACAGAGGATACAGTGAGCCAAGATCATGCCATTGTACTCCAGCCTGGGCAATAAGAGCAAAAGTCTGTCTCAAAAAAATTTTTTTTTCAAAATTTATAAAGCAAAAAAGTAACAGAATTTAGCTCACACTCACTAGCATCGTTACTATAAAACAAAACACTCGCAAAATAGCAAGCATTGGTGAGGATGTGGGGAAACTGGACCCCTTGTGTACTGTTGGTAAAAATGTAAAATGGTGCAGCCACTGTGGAAATCAGTATAGTGGTTCCTCAAGAATTAAATACAGGATTAACATATGATACTACCATTCTACTTCTGAGTATATACCCAAAAGAATTGAAAGCAGGATCTTGAAAAGACATTTCTACATCCATGTTCATCTCAGTATTATTCACAAAAATGAGAATGTGGAAAAAACCCAAGAGTCTATCAACAGATGAATGTGGTGTATACAAGTATATATCCATAAAAATGTGGTATTTATATACAATGGAATATTATTCAGTCTTAAAAAGGAAAAGAACTCCGATATATGTTACAGCATGGATGAACCCTGAGGACATTATGCTAAGTAAAGTAAACCAGTCACAAAAAGATAAATGTTGTATGGTTCAACTTGTAAGAGGTACCTAGTATAGTCAAATTCTTAGAGATACAAAGTAGAATCGCTACTTTGTATATCTGTGAATACAACTCTTTGTATCTCTATGATAAAAGTTACCAGGGGCTGGTGGGAAAGGTACTGGAGAATTATTGTTTAATGGGTATAGAGTTCAGTTCTGCAAGATAACAAGAGTTCTCGAGATTGGTTATACAACAATGTGAACGTACCTAACACCACTGAACTGTACACTAAAAATGGTTAAGATGGGAAATTTTATGCTGTGAATATTTACCACAATTAAATTATTTAAAAAAACAGAAATAAAAGAAGAAACCAAAAACTCTATAATTGAATCTCTTTGGTATTAATTATCTATTGCTGCAGAACAAATTGTCCCAAGACATAGCTGCTTAAAACAATAAACACTGATTATCTCAGTTTCAGTAGATCATGAATCTTGAAGTAGCTTAGTTGGATCCTCTGACTTAAGGTCTCTCACAGGGCAATCTTATCTCAAGGCTCAGCTTGGGAAATATCTGCTTCCAATGTGGTTATTGCAGTATTCAGCTCCTTGAATAATACTGGAGTTAGGATCTTATTTTTTCCCTGGTTCATGATCAAAAGCCTTTTTCAGTTCTTTGCCATAAGAACCCCCACAAAAAGAAGCTTACCGTATGGCAGCCGACGTCCATCAAAATGAGCAAGCAAAAGCCCAGCAAAAGGCATGAGTCTTTTAATAGCCTAATCTTTTAACATCCTATCACTTACCATATTCTATTCCTTAGAAGCAAGTCACTGATCCAATCCGCAGTTAGTGGGAGACGATCACAGAAGGACTTGAATACCAAGAGATGAGGATTGTTACAGCCATCAATAGAAACTGTCCATGACATTTCTCAATAGCTGATAGAACAAGCAGAGATAAATTAGTTTAGATTAATGAACATACGAACAACAAGTCTAACAAACTTGAGCATGTATAAAATACTGTATCCAACAACCATAGAATATATTATTTTCAAACACGTATGAACCGTTTACCAGATTTAACTTTATGCTTCTCCATGAAGTGAGCATTGACACATTTTAACAATTTAAATAATGTTTTCTTATCACAGTGAAAGTAGGCTAGAAATCCATCATGAAAGATAACTTTATTGTACCTAAATCTTTTGTTATTAAGCAATATGCTTCTAAATATTACATAGGTTAAAAAAATCAGTGAATTTTAGAAAATGTTTTAACTGGGTTATAATGAAAAGTGGACACATCAAAACTAAGGAGATACAGCTAAAGCTGTGTTTTAATGTACTTTTAAAGATAATCTTAAGAACAACTAAGCATAGAATGCAGTAATGAACCTTAAAACTTCAATATACTAGACATAGCAACAATATAATTCAATAAATAAATAATAAACAAACATTAAAGTAATATCTGACATTTTTTAAGGAAATAATGGTTATCCCATGATTTCAAAGACCACAAAAAATCACCTTTAAGGAATAACAGCTAAATTACTGTTACAGAATCTTTGGGTGTTACTTTTCTGGCCGGAAACCTCTGTGGCCAGCAATGCCTTTGCCCGTCCTTTGCTTGGGCCTGCTGGGATCGTTCTGCCCACTCAGCTTACGCCACTGGCCTGGATCCCATTCTACCAAGGGTGAACCAGGTGGCAGAGTGGCAAGGGGTATGTGAGCAAGCATGAGGTCCAGCCACTGTGCACTGTCAGACACACTGGCTGCTGCCATGTGGGCAGCTCCACGTGCAGGCACGGGCACTGGCTCTCTGTGAGGCTGCAGCAGAACCAGGTGCATTGCAAGAATTTTTGCCAGTTGGCACTGGGGAATGCAGTGGTGCTTGGAAGCTTGGAGATGCTGGGAACTGCAGGGCTACAAAAAGAGAGTCACATCCCTGGCTCAGGGAGCTCCTAGGTCTGGGCTCCCCAAAGGGTCGCAGCTCTTTCTCCTTCTCTTTGCCCCCAACATGGTGAGGAAAGGGCATGTTTCAGCCCTGTTTGTGTTACAACTCTTTTAGTCCTGCTATTTGACAGGTCCCAAGTTCTTGTACTATGACCAGGAAGAATGAGGCACTCGGACAAGTGGAGGGTGAGCAAGATGAGGAGGAGCTTTATTAAGTTATAGAATAGTTCAGAGGAGACCGCAGTGAGTAGTTCCTTTCCACGGCCAGGGTGTCCTGACGAATGTTTAGCTCTTAGCACAGAGGAGGCCCTGGGGTGGGCTGCGCCTTTCTGCAGCTGGTAGTCCCGACGCCTCTGCAAGCTTCTGAAGCTCTCAGCAGAGAGAAGGCTTTAGAGTGGGTAGCTCCTCTCTGCTGTTGGTCATCTTGACATCTGCTCAGTTCTGGCTGAACCCAGGGCTTACATGGGCCTCAGAGGGGAGGAAGTGTGCACTGATTGGTCCAGGGGCAGCCACCGGTGTCCAGAAAAGGCACCACAAGCTCCCACTCCGTTGGTAGGACACGCAGCCCAGCCCCCAGCCTTCAGGCCCTCCCTGGCCTGAAGGTGGGGGACTCATGGGGACCTGCCCCCTTCTATCCAGGAATCTGTCTGCCTCTCGCTGCTGTTCATGGCACCTGGGCTGAGCCAGACTTTGCTCCGATGGAGCAGGTACTGACAGCAGGGAGAAGCCAGGCAGTGGGAGCAGGCACCTCTGAGCCTGCAAGGGTACGGGGGCCTTCTGGGCCCCCAAAAGTGCAAGGATGTCCAGGTCTGCAGCCATAGTTTGGGGAGCTGCATCTGCACCTGGAGAGGCAGGGCTCCTTCCTGCTCCTGGTCCCCCAATAGCACAGCGAGACTTGGACCTGCAGCCATGACTTGGACGACTGCAGCCCCGCTCAGAGGGCAGGGCTCTTGCCTGCTCCCTGGAGTGGGAGGTCCGGCTCTGCAGCCATGGTTTGGGTGACTGCAGCGGCCCCAGGGGACATCCCACCCCAACTTGGAAGGGGCGGGGCTCCCACTTGTGCCCAGCTCCCATCAGCTCCATGAGGTATGCAGCCCTGGCCACGCCCCCTTGCTGCTGCAGGCGTGATGGCAGCAGCTGCTGCAGATGGCCCCCTACTGCCATCATTACCATTCAAGAGTTAAAGTGAGACTCCTTTTTCTGGTAATACATTTGACTTTTTCTGGTATCTGTACTAACCTTTCTAATGCTGAGAACTAAAAATGAATGATCAAATATAGAAAACATCTTTCGAAAATATTTGAAGGAGGAAAGGAAAAATAATTATCAGGACCAAATCTAAGGGAAGCTCGGAGCCCAGAACTGAGAGAGATGCAAGAGAAATGAGGAAGTTGCTTCTGCCTTGAGGGCATTTATCAAATCTGATAAACTTCAAGTCTAATGTTTCCTTATTTTCTGTCTAGATAATCTGTCAATTGTTGAGGGTGGGGTACTGAGATACCCTACTATTATTGCATTGTGGCCTATCTCTACCTTCAGATAATTTAATAATTTCTCTATATATTTAGGTATTCCAATGTTGGGTACATATATATTTACAGTTTTTATGTCTTCTTGATGAAATTTTCCCTTTACCATTACATAATGGCATTCTTTGTCCCTTTTTACTGTTTTTTTCTTAGAATCTATTTGGTCCGATATAAGCATCAGTCTTATATAAGTATAGCTACCCTTGCCCTGTTTTGGTTTCCATTTGTATTGGAATATCTTTTTTCATCCCTTCACTTCCAGATTATGTGTGTTCTTACTAGTAAAGTGAGTCTCTTGTATGCAATATATATGTAGTTGTTTCTTTCTTTTTATTCATTCAGCCACTCTGGAAAATTTGGAAATTTTAATTTATTGGAAAATTTAATCTATTTACATTCAAGGTAGTTATTGATAGGTAAGACCTTGTTACTGCCATTTTGTAATTTGTTTTCTGGTTGTTTGGTGGATCGTTTGTTTCTCTTTTCCCTCTTGCTGTCTTCCCTTGTCGTTTGATTATTTTCTGTGGTGCTACGCTTTGAACACTTTCCTTTTATATTTAGTGCAACTACTACAGGTTTTTGCTTTGTGTTTACAATTAGGCATCCAGAAAATATATTATACTTATTATAACAGGCTATGTAAGGCTGATAACAGCTTAACTTTAATCATACAAAAATGCTACACTTTTACTCCCTCCCCCGCTTTTATGATGTGTCAATATGTATATATTTTTATAATTTGTATATTTTAACCATTTATTGTAGCTACTGTTGTTTTTGATAGTTTTGTTTTTCAACACTGGTAATAGGGATAAAAATTATTCATATGTCACCCTTACAGTACTAGTGTTCTGAAAATCACTTTGGACTTTTGTTTCAGGCTAAAGGAATCCCTCTAACTATTCCCATAAGACAGGTCTGGTGGTGATGAACTGACATTGTTTCTGTTTATATGGGAAAGTTTTTATTTCTTCCTCATTTTTGAAGGACAGCTTTTCCAGGCAAAGTAATCTTAGTTGGCATGTTTTTCCTTCTGCCCTTTGTATATGTCATCCCACTCTCTCCTGACTTGCAAGATTTCTGCTGAGAAATCTGCTGATAGGTGTATTGGGATTCCCTTGAATCTGATATTTTTCTTATCTCGTATTGCTTTCAGAATTTTTTTGTTTTTGATTTTTGATCATTTAATTATGATGTGTCTTGGTGAACTTCCCTTTGGGTTGAATTTGATTAGAGACCTCTGAGCTTCCTATACCTGAATGTTGTCATCTTTCCCCAGATTTGGGAAAATTTCAGCCACTTTTTACTTAAATATGCTTTCTGGGCCCTGTTTTCTCTTTTCTCCTTCTGAAAATCTTAAGCAAATATTCATTCTTTTCATGGTGACCCATAATTCATGAAGGCTTTCTTTTTTTCATTCTTTCTGCTTTTCTGATTATATAATTTCAAATGACCTGTCTTCAAACTCACAATAATGTCTTCTGCTGGATCATGTCTGCTGTTGAAGCTTCTTTCAATTTTTTTTAGTTCAGTTATTGTACTTTTTATCTCTAGCATTCTATTTGATTTTTAAAAATGATTTTTATTTCTTTTTCAAACTTCTCACTTTTCTTCATAAATTGTTTTTCAAATTAGATTTAATTTTCTATCAATATTTTCTTTTAGTTCACCAAACTTCTTTAAGATAATCATTCTAAATTCCTTGTCAGTCATTTTATAGATCTCCATTCATTCAGGGTCCATTGTTAGAGATTTATTAGTTTCTTTTTTTGGTGTCATATTTCTCTGAATCTTTGTAAACCTTACACTAGTGTCTACACATTTGAAGAAATGGCTGCCTCTTCCAGCCTTTGCTAATTTTCTTTGGTAGTAATAGACCTTCACTATTTAGTCTAGGCTGGGATTCTGGATGGCCCAGCTGGTGGCAAGTCCTGACAGGCACCTTGCTGTCAGATTCTCTAGTTGGGCTGGACTACTGACTGCTTTGAGGTCAAATGGAAACCCTGGCTGTGCTCTAGAGTCTGATGAGATCACTGGCTGGACTCTGTATTTAGGGAGAGCTATTAGCTAAGTTTTGTGATTGCCTCTGAGCAGAGTTACAGATTGTCTTCTCTCACTGGATAATACTGCTGTTTGGAATCTATGGATGGACAAAGCCCTGTGCTAAGCTCTGAGACTAGGCAAGATCTCAAGATCACTGCTCAGCTGCGGACAGTGGTTCATGCCTATAATTCCAGCAGTTTGGGAGGCTGAGGCAGGCAGATCACCTGAGGTCAGGGGTTTAAGACCAGCCTGGCCAACATGGTGAAACCCCGTTTCTACAAAAATACAAAAATTAACCAGGTATGATGGCAGGTGTCTGTAATCCCAGCAACTTGGGAGACTGAGTTGGGAGAATCGCTTGGACCTGGGAGGTAGAGGTTGCAGTGAGCTGAGATTGCACCACTGCACTCCAGTGTGGGCAACTGAGTGAGACTCCATCAAAAAAAAAATGCTCTCTGGATTCCTCCTCTCTGGGCAGGGCATCTCTGAAAGAAAGGCAGTAGCCCCAGTCAGGGGCTTACAGATAAAACTCCCATCTCCCTGGGACAGAGCACCTGGGGGAAAGGGTGGCTGTGGGTGCAGCTTCAACAGACTTAAACATTCCTGCCTGCCAGCTCTGAAGACAGCAGCGGATCTCCCAGCACAGTGCTCGAACTCTGCTAAGGGACAGACTGCCTCCTCAAGTGGGTCTCTGACACCCATGCCTCCTGACGGGGAGACACCTCCCAGCAGGAGTCAACAGACACCTCATACAGGAGAGCTCCAGCTGGCATCTGATGGGTGACCTCTGGGACGAACCTTCCAGAGGAAGGAACAGGCAGTAATCTTTGCTGTTCTGCAGCCTCTTCTGGTGATACCCAGGCAAACAGGGTCTGGAGTGTACTCCCAGAAAACTCCAGCAGACCTGCAAAAGAGGGGCCTGACTGCTAGAAGAAAAACTAACAAATAGAAAGTAATAGCATCAACATCAACAAATAGGATGACCACGCAAAAACTCCATCCAAAGATCACTAAGAGAAAAGACCAAA
Source organism: Papio anubis (assembly GCF_008728515.1). Lineage (NCBI taxonomy): Eukaryota > Metazoa > Chordata > Mammalia > Primates > Cercopithecidae > Papio > Papio anubis. The sequence continues at coordinate 139,286 of NW_022161248.1, read as the reverse complement.
GGTAGATAAATCCACAAAAATGAGGAAAAGCCAGTGCAAAAATCCTGAAAATGCCAAAAAACAGAATACCTCTTCTTCTCCAAAGGATCATAACTCCTTGCCAGCAAGGAAACAAAATTAGACAGAGAATGAGTTTGATGAATTGACAGAAATAGGCTTGAGGAGGTGGGTAATAACAAACTCCTCCGAGCTAAAGGAGCATGTTGTAACCTAATGCAAGTAAACTAACAATCTTGATAAAAGGTTAGAGGAATTGCTAACTAGAATAACCAGTTTAGAAAAGGACATAAATGACCTGATGGAGCTGAAAAACACAGCACAAAAACTTCAGGAAGCATACGCAAGTATCAATAGCCAAATCAATCAAACAGAAGAAATGATACCAGAGACTGAAGATCAATTTAAAATATGAAGACCAGATTAGAGAAAAAAGAATGAAATGAACAAAGCTTCCAAGAAATATGGGACTATGTGAAAAGAACAAAAACCTACAATCGACTGGTGTATCTGAAAGTGATGGGGAGAATGGAAGCAAGTTGGAAAACACTCTTCAGGATGTTATCCAGGAGAACTTCCCCAACCTAGCAAGACAGGCCAATATTCAAATTCAGGAAATACAGAGAATGCCACAAAGATACTCCTCGTGAAAAGCAACCTTAAGACATAATCATCAGATTCACAAAGGTTGAAATGAAGGAAAAAATGTTATCGGTAGCCAGGGAGAAAGGTTGGGTTACCCACACAGGGAAGCCCATCAGACTAACAGTGGATCTCTCTGCAGAAACCCTCAGGCCAGAATAGAGTGGGGGCCAATATTCAACATTCTTAAAGAAAACAATTTTCAACCCAGAATTTCATATCCAGCCAAAGTAAGCTTCATAAGTGAAGGGAAATAAAAGCCTTTATAGACAAGCAAATGCTGAGAGATTTTGTCACCACTAGGCCTGCCTTACAAGAGCTTCTGAAGGAAGTACTAAATATAGAAAGGAAAAACCGGTACCCCCCCAGCCACTGCAAAAACAAACCAAAATGTAAAGACCATTGACACTATGAAGAAACTACATCAGTTAATGGCCAAAATAACCAGCTAGCACCATAATGGCAGGATCAAATTCACACACAACAATATTAATCTTAAATGTAAATGCACTAAATGCCCCCATTAAAAGGCACAGACTGGCAAATTGGATAAAGAGTTAAGACCCTTTGGTTTGCTATATTCAGGAGACCCATCTCACATGTAAAAACACACATAAGCTCAAAATAAAGGGATAGAGGAAGATTTAGCAAGCAAATGGAAAGAAAAAAAAGCAGGGGTTGCAATCCTAGTCTCTGATAAAACAGACTTTAAATCAACAAAGATCAAAAAAGACAAAGAAGGGCATTATATAATGGTAAAGGGATCAATGTAACAAGAAGAGCTAACTATCCTAAATATATATGCACCCAGTACAGGAGCATCCAGATTCATAAAGCAAGTTCTTAGAGACCTGCAAAGAGACTTAGACTCCCACACAATCATAGTGGGAAACTTTAACACCCCACTGTCAATATTGGACAGATCAATGACACAGAAAATTAACAAGGATATTCATGACTTAAACTCAGCTCTGGACCAAGCAGACCTAATAGACATCTATAGAACTCTCCAACCCAAATCAACAGAATATACATTCTTCTCAGCACCACATCACACTTATTCTAAAACTAACCACATAATTGGAAGTAAAACACTCCTCAGCAAATGCAAAAGAATGAAAATCATAACAAAGAGTCTCTCAGACCACAGTGCAATCAAATTAGAACTCAGGATTAAGAAACTCACTCAAAACGACACAACTACATAAAACTGGAACAACCTGCTCCTGAATGACTACTGGGTACATAACGAATTTAAGGCAGAAATAAATAAGTTATTTGAAACCAATGAGAACAAAGACAAAATGTACCAGCATCTCTGGAACACAGCTAAAGCAGTGTTTAGAGGGAAATTTATAGCACTAAATGCCCAAAAGAGAAAGCAGAAAAGATCTATTTTTTTGACACCCTAACCTCACAATTAAAAGAACTAGAGAAGGCCGGGTACGGTGGCTCCTGCCTGTAATCCCAGCACTTTGGGAGGCTGAGGCAGGCAGATCATGAGGTCAGGAGATAGAGACCATCCTGGCTAACACGGTGAAACCCTGTCTATACTAAAAGATAAAAAAAAAAAAAAAAATTTAGCCAGACATGATGACAGGTGCCTGTTGTCCCACCTACTCAGGAGGCTGAGGTAGGAGAATGATGTGAACCCGGGAGGCAGAGCTTGCAGTGAGCCAAATTCACACCACTGCACTCCAGCCTGGTTGACAGAGCGAGACTCCATCTCAAAAAAAAAAAAAAAAAAAAAAAAACTAGAGAAGCAAGAGCAAAGAAATTCAAAAGCTAGCAGAAGACAAGAAATAACTAAGATCAGAGCAGAATTGAAGGAGATAGAGACATGAAAATCCCTTAAAATATCCATGAATCCAGAAACTGGTTTTTTGAAAACATTAACAAAGTATATAGACCACTAGCCAGAATAATAAAGAAGAAAAGAAAGAAGAATCAAATAGACACAATAAAAAATTGATAAAGGGGATATCACCACTGATCCCGCAGAAATACAAACTACCATCAGAGAATACTATAAATACCTCTATGCAAATAAACTAGAAAATCTAGAAGAAATGGGTAAATTCTTGGACACATACATCCTCCCAAGACTAAGCCAGGAAGAAGTTGAATCCCCGAAAAGACCAATAACAAGTTCTGAAATTGAGACAGTAATTAATATCCTACCAACCAAAAAAAGCCCAGGACTAGATGGATTCACAGCCGAATTCTACCAGAGGTACAAAGAGGAGCTGGTACCATTTCTTCTATTCCAAACAATAGAAAAAGAGGGAATCCTCTCTATCTCATTTTATGAGGCCAGCATCATCCTGATACCAAAACTTGGCAGAGACACAACAACAACAGCAACTAAATTTCAGGCCAATATCCCTGACAAACATCAATGCAAAAATCCTCAGTAAAATACTGGCAAACCGAATCCGGCAGCACATTAACAAACTTATCTACCATGATCAAGTCGGCTTCGTGCATGGGATGCAAGGCTGGTTCAACATATGCAAATCAATAAATGTAATCCATCACGTAAACAGAGCCACTGGCAAAAACCACGTGATTATCTCAATAGATGCAGTAAAGCTTTTTGATAAAATTTAACACTCCTTCATGCTATAAACACTCAATAAACTAGGTGTTGATGGAATATATCTCAAAATAATAAGAGCTATTTATGACAAACCCACAGCCAATATCATATTGAATGGGCAAAAGCTGGAAACATTCCCTTTGAAAACTGGCATGAGATGAGGTTGAGTACCACTCCTACTCAACATAGTATTGGAAGTTCTGGCCAGGGCAATCAGGCAAGAGAAAGAAAGAAAGGTATTCAAATAGAAAGAGAGGAAGCCAAATTGTCTCTGTTTGCAGATGACATGATTGTATTTTTAGAAAATCTCACCATCTCAGCCCAAAATCTCCTTAAGCTGATAAGCAACTTCAGCAAATCTCAGGATACAAAATCAATGTGCAAAAATCACAAGCATTCCTACACACCAATAATAGACAAACAAAGAGCCAAATCATGAGCAAACTCCCATTCACAATTGCTACAAAGAGAATAAAATACTTAGGAATGCAACTTGCAAGGGATGTGACAGATGTGAAGGAGAACTACAGACCCCTGCTCAAGGAATTAAGAGAGGACAAAAACAAATGGAAAAATATTCCATGCTGATGGATAGGAAGAATCAATACTGTGAAAATGTACGTACTGACCAAAGTAATTTATAGATTGAATGCTATTCCTGTCAAGCTACCATTGACTTTCTTCGCAGAATTAGAAAAATCTACTTTAAATTTCATATGGAACCAAAAAAGAGTCCATATAGCCAAGACAACCATAAGCAGAAAGAACAAAACTGGAGGCATCATGCTACCTGACTTCAAACTATACTACAAGGCTACAGTAACCAAAATAGCATGGTACCAAAACATATATATAGACCAATGGAACAGAAAAGCGGCCTCAGAAATAACACCACACATCTACGACCATTTGATCTTTGACAAACCTGACAAAAGCAAGCCATGGGGAAAAGATTCCCTATTTAATAAATGGTATGGGGAAAACTGGTTAGCCATATGCAGAAAACTGAAACTGGACCCCTTACTTATACCTTATACAAATATTAATTCAAAATGGATTAAATATTTAAACATAATACCTAAAACCATAAAAACCCTAGAAGAAAACCTAGGCAATTCTATTCAGGACATAGGCATGGGCAAAGACTTCATAACTAAAACAGCAAAAGCAATGGCAACAAAAGTCAAAATTGACAGATGGGATCTAATTAAACTAGAGAATTTCTGCACAGCAAAAAAGACTATCATCCAAGTCAACCTATAGAATGGGAGAAAAATTTTGCAATCTATCCATCTGACAAAGAGCTAATATCAAGAATCTACAGAGAACTTAAATTTACAAAAAACAAAACAAAAACAAAAACAACCCCATCACAGGGTGGGCGAAGGATATGAACTGACACTCTTCAAAAGAAGACATTTATGCAGCCAACAAACACATGAAAAAAAGCTCATCATCACTGGTCATTAGAGAAATGCAAATCACAACCAGAATGAGATACCATCTCATGCCAGTTAGAATGGCGATAATTAAAAAGTCAGGAAACAGATGCTGGAGAGGATGTGGAGAAATAGGAATGCTTTTACGCTGTTGGGAGTGTAAATTAGTTCAACCATTGTGGAAGACAGTGTGGCAATTCCTCTAAGATCTAGAACCAGAAATACCATTTGACCCAGCATCCCATTACTGGGTGTATACCCAAAGGATTATGAATCATTCTACTATAAAGACACATGCACATGCATGTTTATTGCAGTACTATCCACAATAGCAAAGACTTGGAACCAACCCAAATGCCCATCAATGTTAGATAGGTAAAGAAAATGTGGCACATATACACCATGGAATACTATGCAGCCATAAAAAAAGGATGAGTTGATATTCTTTGCAGGGACATGGATGAAGCTAGAAACCATCATTCTCAGCAAACTAACATAGGAACAGAAAACCAAACACTACATGTTCTCGCTCATAAGTGGGAGTGGAACAATGAGAACACACATACATAGGGAGGGGAAAATCACACACTGGGGCCTGTTAGAGGGTGAGAGGCTAAGGGAGGATAACATTAGGATAAATACCTAATGTAGATGACAGGTTGATGGGTGCAGCAAACCACCATGGCACATGTATACCTATGTAACAAACCTGCACATTCTGCATACGAATCCCAGAACTTAAAGTGTAATTTAAAAAAAAAGGATAAAAAAGAAAATAGTAGCTAAAAGGTTGAAAACGTAAGTACATATAAGTAGCTGAGAGGCTGAGAAGCTGTGTAGAGTTTTTAGCAGTTTCGTGTGGTCACAAGAGACAAAAGTTATAGTTCACCAAAGATGAGAGATTGCAGTAATCACTCCAGATTTTCTGTTGGAACCCAAAGTGTTACTCCTTAAGAGTAAGAATGAAACAAAAATATATGAGCCTTTATAGGAATTGAACACAAAGGAAAAAATGCCACAAATATTTGAAAAATAAATTTTAATAACCTATAAATTATTTGTCCTCTCAAACTATGAATCAAATATGAGGTTAGGTTCAAAATATTTTTAGACATTCAAGGTCTCAAAATACGTACCTAATTGCCCTTTTTCTCAGAAAATTAATGGAAGATGTACTCCACCAAAATGAGGAACACAAGATTAGGAAACAGAAGATTCATACAGGATTGAGGGAAAATAGAGTTTACTGGGTAATGGTAAAGAGAGCTCCTGAAAGGACAATTGAGCAGTAAGGACAATCTGTCCAGATTGAAAGAGTTGGAAGTCTCTAGGGAATGTTTACTCAAGAAAATGAAATTAGTATCTTATGTGTCTGAATGTATCAAGAGTAGATTTAGACTACTGCTTAAGAGTAGAGATTAGTGATGAGTACATAGACAACTAAACAAAAAGAAAAAAAAAATTACTGCTCAGCCACTTGGGAGGTACTGGGCCAGAGGCTTTGCTCCACAGATGTGCATATATATGCGTACTTGTCTCCTGGCCTGGAGAAGCTTTAAGCAGAACACTGTGGCTTTGTGTGGTTACTGCTTGCAGCTGGAGTTGGACAAGATCAGATACTTTTATTTGCGGATAATTGCTGACCTGTACTTGCCTTCTGGCCTGGGGAAGTCTAAAGCAGGGTGCCAATACTTGCTGGGGCACTATGTAGCTGCTGAAACTATGTGGGGTCAGATGATTTCCTCTGCAGATATTCCAGGTCCTGCACATGGTTCCCTGTCTGGGGAAGGCTTAAAGAGAGCAATGAAGCTTGATGGTGTTGCCCCTTGGCCACTTGGGATGTGCTGGGCCAGAGGTTGGGTAAAGCAAGAAGCTTCCCTCCACAGATAGTCACTAATCTGCCCTTGCCTCCTAGCCTAGGGATGATTTAATGAGAGCACTGGGGCTGAGTGAGGTTGCTACTCAGCTACTAGGGTTGTTCAGGGCCAGATGCACCCCTCTACAGATATTCCAGGATCTGCACTTGCCTCCTTGCCTGAGGAAGGCTTAAGAAAAGCACCAGAGGTATGTAGGATTGCTGCTCAGCCACTGGAGTTGGGCATGGCCAGATGTTCCCTTCCACAGATACTCATGAATATGTACTTGCCCCCAATCTAGAGAAGGTTTACGCAGAGCACCAGGGCTGGGTGGAAAAGCTAAGTAGGGACTGGAGTCTGGCAGACTTGTCAACTGTGCTTCTTGTAGAGTGATGCTATTGACTAGTTTTTCTAGTGGAATGCCTTCTTGTGCCATAATGCAGAGCCACTGCCAAGATTTGCACATTGGTTGCTGTGGGCCTTACCCTTATTCTTTGTTTTTTAACTGAGCCCACCTGGTCTACCCTTAACAAAATTTTCAACGTTTCTCATGGGGGCAGAATCATGAGGAAACTGAATTTCTACTTCCAACTCCTTTTTTTCCCACTGTAGAAACCATGGGCCCAAGACTGATGTGCTGGGTGATGCTGTGCTGGCTTGAGGGAAAGACGATGTGGTCAAAGTGAAAACTCTTACTTTTTGGATGTACTTTCTCAGTTCTGTGGTCCAAGTGGGTGTCTCAGCCTCCCTCTCACATTCAGGGATATTCATGAAGGTACTCTTGTCTGGTTAGTTGCTAGTTCAATTTCTCTGGACTGGAGCCAGAGAAAATATTCTGCCATTTTGCTGATGTCACTTTCCACATATGATAAACTTGAGTCTAAGCATTTTGAGATAACATACAATAGGGATAGAAGATAATGGCCAGACCTTCTCAAGTTAAGAAGTCTAATGTGTAATCTCCTATAATGCCAGAACACCCCCAATGACTATACTTTCAAATAAGAACAGGTAAGAAGTAAACTACTTTATGCAGATTTGAAGCCCAAATGAAAATCCCCAGGTTGTCCAAAGAAATCACAACCATTATCTTCCTCTTAAAAAAAGGATCTCAAATTGGTAGGATTTATGGATTCATAGCAAAAGAAAAGCAAATTCTCTGAGAAAAGTGTGCCTTTATCACAACATCACAACTTTAGAAGAATTCCTGTAAATGAGTTTTTCAAGGAAAGTATGCAACAAACACACAAAAATTTAAGCACATAAGGAAATAATGCTTCATGAGAAAGAAGAACAGCAATAATAGCAAAAGATGTTTAAATATTTCAGATGTTGGCATTAACAGACACAATGTAAATAAATAGGCCTACTCTGATTAAATTATAAGAGATAAAATTAAAACTACCTACAGGGGACAAAAAAAAAAAAAAACCTATAAAGAATAACCAAGAAGATATTCAAAAGAACCAAACTGAATTTTAGAAATGAAAAATATAATACGTGAAATTTTAAAACGTAGTCAGCAGGTTAAACAGTAAATTAGTTATAGCTGAAGAGAGAGTTAATTGACTAGAAGATAAATCTGAAAAAAAAATCCATGATGAAGCATAGAGAGAATATAAAATAGGAAAAGGAAGGTGAGATTAAAAGACTTGAAGAAATACTTAAGAAAGCTTAAAATATATAAAAAATATTTTTAATTCTATTTCATGGAAGAAAGGAAAGAGAATCTGGTAGTAACAATATTTCAAAGTATAATGATGGGATACTTTCCACAATTGATGGAATGCCTAATCTATAGTTTGTTTTTGTTTTTGAGAAGCCCAGTGAGTTCCAAACAGAATGCATAAAAATAAATCTACACTAAGGCACAGCATGGAAAGAAATACTGTAAGATACTAAAGACAAAGATAAGATCTGAAAACATCCAGAGAAAAACTATACATTACCCTCTAGGAGTAACAGACTGACAGCTGACTCTGAACAATAAAAATCAAAGTTAGAATACAGTGGAGTAATGTCCCTAAGGTGCAGAAAAATAATAATGTCCAATCTTAGAATTCTATACCAATCCAAAATGTCTTTCAATAGTAAAAGGAACAAAATTTTTTCACTCTCCGATCGATTTTAAGTCCACCAGATACATTTTTGTGATTTAATGCAGCATTCTTCTTTAATTGATTGTGTCTGGCATCATCCATTGAACTGAAGGAGTGGCCAGTTAAATTCTCTCTTCAGGTGTGGTTAGAATTGGGCTTGAGGAAATAGTCAGTCTGAGCTGGTCTCTCTCGAGTCAAAGACAGTTCTAGTTAATGATATATTTCTATAGACTGTAAAACTTTTAAATTAATCACATAAAGTTGTGCAAGAATAACTTATCTTTTTAATATGTAGCACTTCATGGTGGTGACCTCTCCATTCTAATATTGGTTATTTTTGTTTATATATACTTTTCCAGATTGCCCTTTGCCAGAGATTTGGTGAATTATATTGGCTTTAGGCCAAACAACATTTGGACTTTTCATCTTCATTTTGTTTTTGTTTCTATTCCATTCGTTCTCTTTATCTTTATGATTTCATTTCTTCTATTTTAGTAGGTTGTTTGGGTTCTTCTTCTGAAGTTTTGAGATGGATACTGCTGAGGATTAGTACGCTTTATCTTCTTCTCATGCAAGCATACAAGACTATAAATTTCTGGGTACTGTTAAAATTGCATCCTGTATGGGTTGAAAAGATTTAGAAACCTTTTCAACTTAATTCTAACAAAAATTGTGAAAGTTTGTCACTAATAGATATTCACTAAAGGACGTTTTAAAGGATGCTCATTAGTCTGAAAAGAGTGATCTAAAATGGAAAGTATTATGTGCAAGAAGGAAAGAATAGAAAAGAAAGTAGTAATATGTAAAATATTCAAAAAATATTGACTATATAAAATAACATTTTACTTGGGAGATGGTAGTACTTGAATTAATAAGTTCTAAGATATTGTAAGGGAAATGGTAAAGGTATTGATTAAATTTAATTTTGATAAGGTAAATAGATATGTATGTTGTACATTGTAGCCTACACATTAAATGAGTAGATTAGAGTGTCTAACTTTGAAGCAAGTGCAGGAACAAAAGGAAATAAGAACAAAAATGCTTAATTAATACAAAAGAAGGCAGAAATGAAGACAAAAAGAAACAAAACAGATGAAGATAAATTACACACAATAAGATGGTACACAAATCTGAGTATGTGACTAATTATATTAATTGTAAATGAACCAATTACTCTAGTTAAAAGAGAAAGATTGTCATACTGGATTACTAAAAAATAAAATCCAAGTATGTATTGTTTATGAGATGCATCCAAAATAAAAGGATATAGAAAGATTAAAAAGTTAAAGAATAGAAAATATATGTCATATAAACAACAATCAGAAAAAAGTGTATAAGTATATTCATATTAGACAAAATTATCTTTAAATCAAAAAGCATTATGTTAATTAAAGATCACTTTATAAAAATAAAGGCTCAATTTACCAGAAAGATGTAACATTTTAAAATGTGTGTACATGTAAGAATATAATCTCAAAATAAATAAAGGAAAAATGCTGAGACAAGCTCAGTCAGGGAGAACCTAACCCAGTGGTGCTAGAGGAATGCAGAGATGTGGAGTGGGAAATTAGGGGTCTCACAGCCTTCAGAGCTGAGAGCCTTGAACAGAGATTTACCCATGTACTTACTGACAGCAAGCCAGTGATACGCATTGTCTCTATAGATTATATATTAACTAAAAGTATTCCTTATGGGAAATAAAGGGATGGGCCGAAAGGTTTGGCTAGTTATCTGCAACAGGAGCATGTCCTTAAGGCACAGATCGCTTATGCTATTGTTTGCAGTTTAAGAATGCCTTTAAGCGGTTTTCCGCCCTAGGTGGGCCAGGTCTTCCTTGCCCTCATTCCAGTAAACCCACAACCTTCCAGTGTGGGATCATGGCCATCATGAACATGTCACAGTGCTGTAGAGATTTTGCTTATGGCCAGTTTGGGGGTCAGCTTACAACCAGATTTTGGGGGGCCTGTTCCCAACAGAAAAAAAAAAAATCTAAAGAGAAATAAGCAAATCTGGGATCATATTGGGAGGTTTTTAACATTACACCTCATTTGGGAATTCGCAGAACAAAAAGGACAAAAATAAAAAAGCAAAAAGCAAAGCCCTAACTACATAGAAGATCAACATGGTTAAGAAATTTGACTTAATGCATGTTTATAGAATATCATACTCAAGAATTGCAGAATACCTTTATTTTTTATAAACAACCATGTAACATTCACAAAAATTGACCATAGTCTGGGCACATCTTCACAAATTTCTGAGTATTTAAAACTGTATTCTCTGACCAGAGTGAAATAAAACTAGAAGTCAGTAACAAAAAGATATCTGGAAATTTTTCTATATATTTGTAAATTAGGAAATATTCTTCTCAATAGCCCAAGGTTCAAAGCAGAACTATAAGGGAAATTAGAAACCTTTTCAACTTAATTCTAACAAAACAGTTTCAAACCATACAATAGGCAATTTTAACAGTACCTAGAAATTTGTGTAGCCTTGTAATGATAGAAGGGTAGGACAAAATTTAATCAACAGTATCCATCTCAAAACTTCAGGAAAGAAGAACTGTAAAATAAACCAAAGGAAACAGAAGGAAATGAAATCATAAAGATAAGAGTAAATTTAATTAAATAGGGCAAAACAAATAAAAGAGGGTAACTTAAATGTTGTTTTATTTTAAAGCTAATGTAATTAACAAATCTCTGGCAAGGGCAATCTACTGGAAAAAAAAGAGATAAAGGCACAAATAACCAATACTACTAGGAATGAAGTCACATGCATGGATGCTACAGATATTAAAAAGATAAGTTATTCTGCACAACTTTATGCTATTAAATTTAAAAGTTTTTATGAAATTCATAGAAATATATCATTAACTAAGAACTGTCTTTGACTGAGGGATGGCTCAGGGCTAGCTATTTCTCAGAAAGCCCAATTCTAAATTCCCCAGAAGAAAGGCTGCCTTTCAGCCCTCTTCAGTTCAATGGTACCAGACTGTCAATTAAAAAGAAGAATGTGCATTAAATCCACAAAAGTATGTCTGCCAGGGGGTCAGTGCCAGGCAGAGAGTGAAAAGTTCTCAGAGATATGGGGTTACGTGGGAAACAGACACTGCAAAGGAAAAGTGCAAAACATGCTATACCACTTATCAATATATATAATAAATACTTATATATTTGTTTCCCATGATTAGAATTCCTCAAAGCTCTTATCAGAGTGTCTGGAATATGGTGGAGCTCAGTCCATATTTATTGAAAAATAATTTAATTAAAAATTTTAATCTCTTTGGGATTTCATATTTTTAGCTCTAAAATAGGAATGACAGTACTTTATCCCTGAAAGCATGGATTGGATCCAATAATACTAAGTGTTATTGTTCAAATGTGTCCCCTAAAAGTTCATGTATTGGAATCTTAATCTCTTTGCCCTCATGAATGGATTAGTGGATTAATGAGGGCTCTGCCCTCACAAGTGGATTAATGTCATTATCACAGGAATGGCTTTGTTATCACAGGAGTGACATTGTTATAAAAGTGAGCTCTTATTGGCTGTCTTGCTCATGCTCTCTGCCATCTTATGATGCAGCAGGAAGGCCCTTACCAGATGCAGGCACCATGGTCTTAAACTTCGTAGCCTTTAGATGTGAATTAAGTAAACTTTTTTTTCTTATAAATTACCCAGTCTATGATATTCTGTGATAGCAGCAGAAAATAGGTTAGGACACTGTGGTGCTTTTTATAGATCCATTATCACATGTAAGACTTTTAAAAATATGTTTTACTAGACACAGATATCTGCAAGATTGAACTAATGTGGAGAAAGCTGCACTAGTGTCATCATTTCCTTAGCTGTTGAGAGTGGGACCAAACCTGGTCTCCATTTCTGAGCTCTCATTCACTAAGCACAAACTTTAGAATATACTTCTTCCATCTGGGAAGGGCTGACTTTTCTTAAAGACTAATGTTCCGTTTCTTTTATGGATTTTATCTTTGGTCCCTTGTCCACCTTTTTCAGTTTCTGGAAAAATCTTATTCCCAAATTGCAATAAAGTTCATGGATGCCAGGTGAATTTTCTCAAACATTATCCTTTCACAACTCAAGCCCAATCATGTCATTTTCCCTTATAAAAGACTTTGTGGTGAATACATAAATTTTATCCTACAGATTTTAAAGATATCACATTTTTTAAAATCCAATTAAATCTAACTCTAAGACCCAATTTTTATAGCTGGCAGAAAATTCAATCACAGTACTTAATGGGAGTTCTTCCCTCTGCCTAGAGTAGTCCAGAAACCTTACATGGTGCCCATAAAAAATGAACGTAGCTTCTAATGTGCTGTCATAGATGCCACTGATAGCCTCACTTTCCAAACCTACATGGCATCTGACGTGTTGACATCTCTACAGCTACTGTGCCAACTGAGGCATTTGCCTAGCAAGAAGCAGCAGTGCCTGGGGCAGGCTTCTCTGAATCACCTCTCTGAGTTCTCACTATCTAGGTCACCAGGTTTGCATCCCTGACTCTTTGGTGAACTGCCAACCTTAGTCCCTTCTCTACCTGAAGAAACCTCTCTCTCTCCTGTCTCTCGCTCCCAGGCATTCTTCTCTCTCCTCTCCCCAGCCAGGATACTGAACACAATCTCCCCCAAAGACAGAGTCTTTGAACACATGCACAAAGAACGTTGTTCTTTCAGCAGCTTCTCCTTTGGCCCTGCCAAAGCTCCAGGGCAAGGAAAGAGAAAAGCTCAGGCTGTCTTCTTGAAAGGAGACTGCAGTGGATTGGGTAGGTATAAATGGAAAACGCAAATTAATAGTCATAAAATTATACTGCCACACTTTCAAATACTCTCATTTTAAAAAATAGAATAGAGTTCAAAATCCATAGCCTGACCTCTAAGGCCTGCATTATCTGGTTTCTGTTTGCTTTTCTAGTTTTTATCATTCTCTGTATTTCTAATGCTCTGCAGAACTGCTAATAGTTCCCCCACATTCTTCTAAGGCATTTTCATGCTTAAGCAACTGTGTTCAAACTTCTCTCTCTGTGTGCCTTCCTGCCAACCCCCTTCCCCATCTCCTTAGTAAATTTCATTCATCTGTAAAAATTCAGCAGAAGGCTTATCACCTCAGGGAGGCTTCTTAAGGTGGAAATGACACTCTTCTGTAGACCTTACTATTCCCTCAAACATTTTAGTACATTTTAAAATATAAATGTCTGTCTTCCTTTATAATTCCATTAAGTCCTTGAGGACAGTAATCATTTCTATTCATTTCTCCATCCCAATATCTAGCCCATTCAGCTTACAGATGATGCCCTATAAAAAAAAACATAGACAATCAAGAATTAACAAAATAGAGAACCAGCATGATTGGATCTACAAGCATGTGGGCCCAGAAGCCTTGGTCTTTGAGATGGTATGTATCTGTGTGTGTGTGTGTTTCACCACCACCTTCAATCTAAGGTCATTTGATAGGCAGGAGGCATATCTTTTCAACCATATTTATGCCAGGGCATCATTTTTCTTTCTTTCAATGCATTCTGCCTTAAAATTCTTTACATTTGTGATGTGAATTCCCAGCCATTGGCTCCTGAGTCCACTGTTCGAGCTTCACTAATAGTTAAAGCCAGAGGTCCCAAATTAGCAGCCAGCCGGTAAAATACAGTCAGTCCTATTTGGCTTGATTTGCAAACATTTTTGTTTTTTTAATCTGAGTTCAATGCTGATATGGTTTGGCTGTGTCCCCACCCAAATCTCATCTTGAATTGTAACTCCCACAGTGGGAGGTGATTGAATGATGGGGATGGGTTTTTCCTGCGCTGTTCTCATGATAGTGAATGAGTCTCACAAGATCTGATGGGTTTAAAAATGGGAGTTTACACGTACAAGTTCTCTCTTTGCCTGCCACCACCCATGTAAGATGTGACTTGCTCCTCCTTGCATTCTGCTATGATCGTGAAGCCTTTGTGGCCACGTGGAACTGTAAGCTCAATTAAACCTCTTTCTTTTGTAAATTGCCCAGTCTCAGGTATGTCTTTATCAGCGGCTTGAAAATGGACTAATACAAATACTCTTCACATAGTTACCTCTCCTCCTTAGCTCTTGAAGGTATTTAAATCTGTGCCCCCTAATCTAAGCCAGCTCTGCATACAAGCTAGTCAGACTTTAAATCCTTCCCACTTTCAAGCCAAGAGTTGGTCTAATGGGCAGTTGACCATTTTACCATGGTGGGTACCTGAGAGTGCATGTGTGCTGAGATGAAAAATGTTGAGGGAGCAGAAGGAGAGATAAAAGGGCAAGACGCAAGAAAAGAAACAGAAAAACATGGCACCTGTCAGTTCCAGTTCTGCCCTGTCCCCAGTCCTTCTTTATTCTAGCTCAGGTGTACATGTTGACAGGTGGCCTATCCAAATGAGAATTTGCCCAGTGTCGGGAAAATCATCTTAGCATCCACTCCACTTGGGTAGTGTTCATCCACGTATATACAATAAGTGTTTTAATAAATGCAGTTATGTTTAACAAGTTATTATTTTGAACTTATGCTCTGTGAGGCTACATCCTAGAGCCACAGTGTCCACATACTTGGAGAACAGACAGTTTGGAGAAAAAGACTGACATGGAACCAGATCACTATTGAATAATATTAATTACTATTATTATAGTATAATTAGTAATATTAATGAATAAGACAGCTATACAGAGGGTAATGGGGGAGTAGAGAGAAGAGGCCCTAGGCCCAATATGAAAATTCAGAGTAGACTTTCTGAAGGAAGTGCACTTTGTGCCAGGAAAAGAAAGGCACCCAGGGCTCATCATGAGGATGGTGGATGACTAGGAAATAAGGCTGAATAACAGATTATGATGGATATAGTATGCCATTTATTTAAACTTTAATCCAAATTCAATGGGAATTCCTATTTTTAAAGTAGGGAAGCGAAGTAATTAAATTCGAATTTTAGAAAGTTAGTCTAATGCTCTAAATAGATACCCTACTTAAACTATACTAAGTTATTTTAATAAATGCAATACAAAACTATTTGTGTTGCTTGTCTGTCATACCTACGTGAATGAATTTACACGCATATATGCCTTCTAGAAAATTCTAGATGTTGCTTTTCTTTCATTATCTGTTTTCTTGCTTTGGACACTGAGATAAGGCCACTTGAAACAAAAGGCTACAAACCAGCCAAAGACCATCAAAAACTTCCAAAAGGAACGTAAAACCTAAGAAACTCCAGTTTTAAGTTGGCAAGTCAATAAATCCTCTGGAAATTTACCAGATACTGCCTGAAATTTGTTCTATCTAGTTTTTTAAAATACTCTTAGTTCTCACATCAATTCAGTTCCAAATGTAAAAACTATATATATTTAGGGTCTGTAATTGTGAATTGTGTGTTTTTGTCACTATAGTAAAAGTATCTTTATAGATTTTTAAATGAATGCCAGTACTTGCTAATTGATTCTGCATGTTTTCCATTAACATTTACATGAATGATTAACAAATAGGATCTCAATGAAGGAGAAATTACAGGGACTATTTACAAGGCCATCACATTTCAGCTTACCTCCAAGCTGTGGCTTCTACCCCATTGATCACATTTCTCAGTTTGCCAACATTCTGGCGGTCATAAAACCAAGACTTCAAGCAGTTAAATATTGCTTAAAAGACAATTTCCCACTAGGTTACTTTCTGTAAATCTGAAAATATATTACAATATGAGGATACCTGTTTGCAGGGCAGGATCTTTGCAGTGGGATTGAAGGGGAAGAAACTTCACTTTGTCTTTGTCTCCCAGATCCCAAATGGATCCAGGCATGTGATTTGTCACTTCCTTAGTTACTGCTGGAAGCTCTTTGAAAACATACCTCATATTTTCTGGTTTCTGTCTTTTTGTAAGAATTTTGAATATAATACAATAGTGAAATTTGTAAAATTGATTCTCTAAGTTCTCTTGTCCCTCATTTTGACCCTCATAGGCACCACCTTTTGATCCCTGGGTTTCCCAAATTACTCCTATATTTGTCCCAAGCACCCCTTCATGATCTGAAGCAGGTGTTCTCTCCTTTTTCTCTCCCATTTCAAATTTGGAAGTCAGTTGGCTGGAAAATGTCTTCTCACTAACCTGTTAATGGCTGAAAGGTTTTTCATATGTTACTCCTTCTAGAGAGATTTGTATTTTTACCAGAACTGATTTGCCCTCATTCAAAGAAATAAATCTATGAAGATTGTGGCAAAACTGATTTATTTTCTTTTGAGACGGAGTCTTGCTCTGTCACCCAGGCTGGACTGCAGTCTCAGCTCACTGCAACCTCCGCCTCCTGGGTTCAAGAGATTCTCCTGCCTCAGCCTCCGGAGTAGCTGGGATTACAGTCACGCGCAACAATACCCGGCTAATTTTTGTATTCTTAGTAGAAACGGATTTCACTATGTTGGCCAGGCTGGTCTCAAACTCTTGACCTTGTGATCCACCCGCCTCGGCCTCCCAAAGTGCAGGGATTACAGGCGTGAGCCATTGTACCGGGCCCAACTGATTTATTTTCTTAAGCAATATGCTTTTCACTCCCTCATTTGGCCAATTGCTGTTGAATTAAGTTACTACTGTGACAGAGGAACTTTGCCAGGAGCTGATGGATGGCCAGATGGGACAGACATAGATCTTGCTTTTAAACAGCTTCCAGTGGAATAAGCAGAACAACCTTTTGGACAGGAGGCACCAGGCTAGTAGGGACCTTATTTGCTGCTGTAGCCCAACGCCAACAGAAAGCCTGTGGTTCATAGAGCGCAATAAAATTTGTTGAGATTAAATAGGTAATTGAGAGATAAAGATAAGTGACTTTCCCTATTTTCTGCAGCCTTGCAGGCGGTGGCAGTGAGGCAGTCCATTTTGGAACTAGAAGTTTAATGGGACCCCGGTAAAGGCAAACACATCTTTGATTGGCTGGTGTTGCTAAAAAGCAGAAGAAAAACAAAACAAACCTCCCAAAACTGTGAGTAAGACAAAAAGCAAAAAATCAAAGTCTGCATCTGAAAGATGGAAAGGACAGTCTATTGAGTCTTTGAAACCCTACTTGGGGGCTCTAGGGTTTTGGCTACAAGTCAAGATGAGGATCATAAGAATAATTGAATCAAGGTAATCAGGATAGGAATAAACTGATGAAAGATGTGTTAATATTTGGTGAGAGATTTTTTAAATGTGGCTGAGTTTTAAATTTTTTATTTAAACAATAGCATTCACAATAGTCGTTGCTATAACATAAAAGTCCACATAGCCATTGAAATCATGTATAGATTTGATTATAATGTGTGTGTGTGTGTGTGTGTGTGTGTGTGTATACACATAAAAACAAGTTTGACCGAAAACACACTAAAATGTTAAGTAACAATGATTATCACAAGGAAGTGGAATTATGGATGACTTTGATTTTCATTCCTATATTTTCTTTATTTTCCCAAAGTGTTTAAGTAACAAATATTGATAGCCAGAAAAATGTTGGTGTAAAGCAGTAGTAATTATTTAATGCCACTAAAACATTTTCCTGACAAGATGTGTGTGGAAAATTCAAGATTGTAATTCTGGGTGTTAAGAGAGGCTTAACAGAGATCTGCCTTTTAAATGTCAGCGAGGACAAGCACCCTGCTCTCAATCAAGAAACTGCACTTCTGACCTGGAAGTGTTTTAAGTACGTTTTGCTTTAATCTGATTTATAAAACAAACAAAATATATCTAAATAACAACTCTGAGGGATGAAAAGGCAGCAGATGTCACATTCTCTGAAAAGCTCTTGGAGGGGGAAAGGGGATGATGGAGCTGGAAGTGAAGAGATGGGAAGAAAATGACAACTTTCCCTAAATGCTGATTCTGTGATAATATTAAGTTGTGAAAACTCCTCTACTCTTTCTCCCCACTTGAGTCAAGACAAAAATAAAGCCACGTGTAGATGTCTTGTATACGTAGCCCAAACTGGATTGAACTTTTAACAAATCTATTGAGATTTGTTGGTGGTATTTATCCTTTTCTGTTTAAATTGAAGGAGTTGAAAAATGTCTTTGTGGCATATACAAAAATGTAAACAATGACTAAAGCTTAGGAAAGGTAGATCTTGAGATGATTTTTATTTTCTTCTTTTGCTTATGTTCTAAATTTTATTTTTCCTATGAGCATATATTACTGGTACAACAAGAAAAAAAGGATAGCACTTGAGAGGATCAAGATTAAGTCAAACAAAACAAATGTGTGTGAACGGAGAAGAGACAATGAGAAAACATACCCACCACTACTGGGTTTTCTTTGGGACATAGTGTAAGGGACGGATAGGTTTTTACTCTTACTTCTGTCTTAGGGTGTTAGCCATACTTTCTAAAATGGGCATGAGAAAATGATACATATATCATGATCTCGCTTTGTAAAACACAAAATTGCATACCTATATAGTATATAGATTTTGCAGGGAAATGTTTAGAAGTATTTAGACTAACCTGGGAAAGTGATCTTTTTCTGGGAAGATGGATTAAAAGTGAGAGAGGAAGAAAAATTGCTTTTTTTTCATTGACATGAGTGTTCTGTTTGATGTTTGGCAACAAAAATGTATGACTTTAGTAATTTTTACAAAGACATTGAAAACAACCACAAGAAAACACAAGAAACAAACACAAGAAAAGCTTGACAAACCCAGTTTAGTCTCAGCTGGCTCCTTTGCACTCTTTCACATGTGCTTCCTTTGGAACCTAGAGAGGAAGATTATTTTCTGTCGTGTAGCTCTGCCATTTCAGTCTGGGCTTTCACTCAGGTTATGGGCCCTTTTAATTATTTCAAATACATTCTAAAAACAAATATTTATTTTTCTATAAAATTCTCCCCATTTTTGCAATGTAGTTGAAAAGCAGGGAGCCAAGAAGAGTTAATTTGGAATCCTGGACTTCTTTTCATTTTACATGTTAATGTAGTTCGGATCTGTGTCCCTGCCCAAATCTCATATTGAAATATAATTTCCAGTGTTAGGCCTGGTGGGAGGTGATTGGATTATGGGGGTGGATTTCTCATGAATAGTTCAGCACCATCCGTCTTGGTACTGTCTTCACAGTAGTGAATGAGTTTTCATGAGACCTGGTCATTTAAAAGTGTGTAGCTCCTCCTCCCTCATTTTCTTGCTCCTGCTTTCACTGTGTGATGTGCCTGCTCTCCCTTGCCTTCCACCGTGACTGGAGGCTTTCTGAGGCCTCGCCAGAAGCAAATGCCACTATGCTTCCTATACAGCCTGCAGAACTGTGAGCCAATTAAGCCTCTTTCATAAAAAAAAAAAATTACCCAGTCTTAGGTTTTATAACAATGTAAGAATGACCTAATGCACATGTCTACCATATAGGAGATGACAGGACCTATGAATATTAAAAATCTGTCATTTGGCCTTATTTTTTTACTTTTGAAAACGAGACTGATGGGTAAATAGTACTGTTCATCTCATTTAATGGTGTCCCCTATGGCTACATACAAAGCAAAACAAAAATCTGCAGAGGTCAATAATTTTAGTAACCCAAAACCTAGCAAAATCTTCGTGGCATTTCCATTTATTGTATCAGCTTTTAAAAAGGAGAATTCTGTCTTAGAAGACACCAGGGATGTGGAGCTCAAAGAACCATTTTGGTAGGGCTGTAGTATTCAGTTGTGCAGACTGGGCAGTACACAAAGGTGCTGTGTGACTTCAGTGTTGTGCCTACCCACAGTTCTCTCGTTCTTCCTGTGATAGGTTGAATTCTATTCTCTACCACTTTCCCAGAAAAAAAAGGATATGCTGGAGTCCTAACCCCCAGTCTCTCAGAATGTGACCTTATATGGAGATAGGGTCATCACAAAGCAAATCAAGTTGAAATAAAGTCTTTAGGATAGGCTGTAATCCAGTGTGACTGGCATCCTTATTAAAAGGGAAAATTTGGACACAGAGATATGCACAGAGGGAATACAATGTATAGACACAGTAAAAACACCATGTAAGGGGCAAGAGATGGCCAGGTCCACAAGAAGTTAGAGGAGAGGCATGGAACAGATTCTGCTTCACAGCCCTAGGATAGAACCTCCCCTGCTGACACCTGGATTTCAGACTTCTAGCTGCCAGAACTGTGAGACAGTTTCTGTTGCTGAAGCCACCCAGTTTGTGGTACTGTGTTATGGCAAGCCCAGGAAAATTATATGCCCCCACCCCTGCCCTGAACTTTTCTCAATTTTTATCTTTTCATGCCTTTTTTTCCCCTACTTCCTCTCTCTGACTTTTCTTGTCCGTGGAAACTCATATATAATCCTCTCCTCTGCTCTGGGTTTTACCAATTAGTTGAAAATGTGGTTAGAGTGTTCACCGAAATAAGCCAGACCGTAAGAAATTTCCAAAGAAGAAGAAAGCCTGTTTGGAGCATCACTGTTATTAGTCGTTGTGTTTTTGTTTAATTTATATTTCAGGCCTTACCAAAGCCAGTGTGTTTGACTCTATGTAGCATATAGTGTACATCTGAAGTCATATCTGAGCAAACACCTCCTAAATAATGGCCAGATGCATGCAGAACATCGTGTTCATCAAATAACACTGCATTCTGTACTTCATACAAATGATCACTTATTGGCCATCATCTGTGATCGTCAAGCACCTCTGTGCTGTTTGTTTTACTTTCTGCCCAGCAGACAGACTTTTTCATGATCACAGGAATTGCTTTTTATCCTAGCAGTCAACAGTGTATAAGCTTGATTTTATATAGCAATCTGTCAGAAATAAAGACAAAACAAATCCCAAGCAACATCTCAGGCAGTTCTGAAACCAGTACTTTCCAAGAAGTACTGTGTTCTGATTTGTCAAGATGAGATCTCACCAGCAGCATTCCCAGCCAGGATTAGACTGTGCTACCCAAGTAGTAAACTTAAAGCTCCAGTAGTAAACATAAACTTAACCTTTGTTTCTTTGGGGAACAAGAGGAAGGAGCATCAGTAGGATCTTTTCTCTGAAAAATACAACTGAAGTCTCGACATCTTGCAACTCCTTCAGTCTTCATTGTGAGGGTAATTATGCCTCAGTTCCCAAAGGTTTTGTAGGGGCATCAATCATTTCAGGCCAGGTTTCCTCCACACACTAACATCCATAGATCTACTAATTACAGATATTCTATATGCTATAGCATATATAGATTTACTAGTTGTCATTGAGGACAGCTTCACAGCTTCTTGTCAAGTGCCATTTATTTGAAGGCATTGTTATCATAATTTTCCTGAGAAATTACTTATAATGAAACATTGCAGTGAAGGTTCACACCCCTATTACTGTATTTGAACTATTTTTAAATAAACTCCTGAGATATATTTGTGAATTCTACCACAAAAGCTGCTTCGTACCATTGAACAAATTGCACATGATCCTAAGAAGGGAATGTTTCTCACATCCCATTTAACCACTTACACAAGCAGGAGTTTCAGAATCCAACAGACCTGGGCTCTGGGTCATAGTTTTCTAGTTACTTAACCTCTCTGAGCCCCCAATTCCTCTTCTGTGTGTAACTGAGAAGGGTGGCAAATGCTATACAGAATTACTACTGTCTTCTGAAGTGCATGAATCAAAGTAAGAGAAAGGCATTCATGTCAAGGTTTCTGCGGGTTTTTTTTTATCCTGCTACAGAAATAATGGCTCTATTGTTTGGATGGGTTTGTGTGTTTAGTTGATTTTTTTTTGTTATGTTTTTTTGTTTCTTGTTTTTTATATGGTGGTTCTAAAAGTGTTTTCCCAGACCAGAGGAATTAACATTACCTGGAAATGTTTAAGATACGCAAATTCTTTTTTTTTTTTTTTTTTTTGCCCAGGTTGGAGTGCAGTGGCGCAATCTCAGGTCACTGCAACCTCCGCCTCCCGGGTTCAAGCGATTCTTCTGCCTCAGCCTCCCAAGTAGCTTCCCAAGTAGCTGGGATTACAGGCGCCCGCCACCACACCCGGCTAAATTTTTGTATTTTTAGTAGAGACGGGGTTTCACCATGTTGGCCAGGATGGTCTTGATTGTTTGACCTAGTGATCCACCCGCCTCGGCCTCCCAAAGTGCTGGGATTACAGGCATGAGCCACCACGACCAGCCTAAGATATGCACATTTTCAACCACATCTACAGAATCAAATCTGCCTCTGCCCACAAGCTGTGTATGACTGATGCATGCTCGAATTTGAAAACCGCTAGACAAACTAAAGAAAGGCTTCAACCTGAGTTTAGATGTAGAGAATTGAGAGAATTGAATAGTTGCTACATAATAGAGAGAGGAACCTGGAGTTCCTAGGTACAATCTAGGAAAGGGATGATATGAAGACTGGAACCAGTAAGATGGTGAAAGCCTAAGGCATTGAATGAGTTGACATGGGCAACCATTATTATGGGCAGTGAGAAAGCCCGAGTCCAGAAGTGCAGGGACTAGTAGGACATTAACAGCAAGGCTGTCTAATATGTTCTTCTATTTATTTGCTTTTGATATGATTCTGTAACCTCCCACCTCATACCTATAAATCTTTAGTAAAATTTCTCCCGCACGCAATAGGCTTACATTGGTGGTGACTTTATTTTAGCGAGGGAGAGATGGAAATTTGTATACATGCCAAGATGAGATAAATACATTAGTGGATAAAAAACAGAGCAAAAGATATCAATGGAGGCAGAAGTGGAAGTCAGAGATGATTATACTCCAGGGCAGAGTTTCTTAACCTCAGTATTACTGGCATTTTAGACTAGAAGAGTATTTATGGGGGCTGTCATAGTCATTGTAGGATGGTTAGCCATATTCCTGACACCTTAGATACCACTAATACCCCTACCTTAAGTTGTGACTGTCAAAAATGTCTTCAGTCATTGCCAAATGGAGAGTGTATTTGTCTTTTTTGTGTCACTATAAAGGAATACCTGAGATTGGGTAGTTTATAGAGAAAAGAGGTTTAATTGGCTTATGGCTCTGCAGGCTGTACAGGAAGCATGGCACCAGCATTGTACCTGGTGAGGGCCTCCGGAAGCTTACAATCATGGTGGAAGGCAAAGGGGGGGGTCAGCATATTACATGGCTAGAGCAGAAGCAAGAGAGGGAGGGAGGAAATGCCATACTCTTTTAAACAACCAGATCTCATATGAACTACTAAAGCAATAATTCACTCATCACCAAGGGGATGGCTAAGCCATTCATGAGGTATCAGCTGCCATGATCCAAACACCACCCACCAAGCCCCTCTCCAACACGGGGGATTGCATTACATGAGATTTGGAGGGGAGGAACATCCAAACCATATCAGGGGCAAATTACTTCCTTTGAAAACCACTGCTCTCGAATCTGCTAGGTGCCCTGGATTTTCTTAAGGACATGTAATGGCAGAGACAATTGGAGTGTGGTGGTTCATTCTTATCTGAATCATAAGTAAACAGGATATCTAGACGGCTGTTAAAATAAATCTTACAGAGTAGTATGAAAACTTAATAAGAATATATACAAAGTACCTAATACACATAGTACCTCTTTCTTTTTCATTTCTATTATAGACCTTTTTAGGAGACCCTGACCCAGGATGTTGATAAAGATGTGTGCATTGTTTTGTTTACTATTTGTTAAGAACTGTGAAGGATGCGAGATTTTTCCATTTGCAAGCCAACAAGTTAACCTACTACAGCTCATGGATGCTAAAAGAAGACACAAAATAGCTGAGTTAGAGAAAAATAGACAATTCGTTACTCAGCAATAGCAGCAGCCAGAGTGTCAGCAATCTCTTGAGATGATTTTCCAATCCCAGTTTCCACAGGATGACACAAAGAGGACAAGATGATAATTCACACAAGTCTTGTCAAGGCTGCCTGACGAGAGAGGAACCTTGAGCTTAGGGATCCTGAATCTTTCCCATTGAACTGTAAGCATGTCTGCCCTTTGCTCTGGAGGGAGATACTGTCTTCACAATTCAAAGTTGTTCGTTAAACAGACAGACATTCTTGAAATGAGAGTCTTGAACAAAGGCAACCGGTACCTCTGCTCACAAGATGTGCAGAAACACTAGACAGTTTTCCAACTCTGCTATACTGTGGGCTGTTTAGGGACTGGGGCTAAGTTTATTCATCTTTATAACTCTAGTTCCTGTTACTCAGGAGGTCATTAATAAGTACTTTTTGGATAAATTATAAAAATACATAATAAAATGGCAGGGCAGTTTAAGGAGCTACGTTTAGCCCAACTGAACACTCTATCCATTATACAGTTCTGTTAGTTTCTCATTGCTGCTGTAAGAAATTACCATAAACTTAGTGACTTAAAACAGCACATGTTTATGTTAGAGCTTTGAAGGTCAGAAGTCTGAAATGATTTTTACTGGGCTAATGTTAAGATGACTGCAGAACTGTGTTTCTTATGCAGGCTGTAGGAGAGAATCCATTTCTTGACTTTTCCAGCTTCTAAAGACCTTATGTTCCTTGGCTTGGAGCCCCTTTCTCCATCTTTAAAGCCAGCAGGATAGCATCTTCAAATTTCTCTCTCACTCTGACCTTTCTGCGTCACTCTTTTACCTATAAAGAGCCTTATGATTACATTAAAAACACCTGAGTAATCCAGACTATTCTCCCCATTTCAAGATCCTTAGCTTAATTACAGCTTTTACCACGTAAGACAACATATTCACAGCTTCAGGGAATTAGGATGTGGAAACCCCAGGGACCATTATTCCGCCTACTCTGAAAGCCTACCCTTTTGTAAATGGTCAGGTTTTACCCCTTCAATAAGACTTCACTGAGAAATAAAGCATAGTCATTCTGGTTTCAGAATCAGGAGTGAACTTTTCCCTTCACACTCTTTTCTCCTCTTATAATTTACATATGGAATGCATTTTAATTTTTTTTGCAAGTCCTTTGCTTAGCACCCAAAGTATGCTAAGGAAAAAGTGCTTTCCAAGAAATAGTAGGCAGCATACTATGTTTACTTGTGATTTTTCCACATTATGTATAGAAGGGATTATGTATATTTTCTATTCTTCCATAAATTTCTTCCGTAGGAGCTAATTTTTGCCTACAGCAAGAAACAAGTACGTCCTTAAAGTATTGGTAAGTATGGTTGAACATACTTTAAAGACCCTCTTATCTGAGAGGAAAAAAAAAATCTTGAGCTAATATGTGCTAGGAGTTTTACTAAACACCTAACCTTATCCATCAGTTAATCCTCAAAACAGATGGGTGCTACCACTACTCTAGTTCACAGGTGTGCATTATGCCCAAGGCCCAGTACCTTGTGAGTAGATAAGGCACAAGTCACACCCTGGCTTTCTGACTCTACAACCCTCAAACGTAGCACTTGGGCTAAATTTCTTCCTTGTTTCTGAGTCCTTCATTTCTTTTTGTGACATATGACATATACAAATTGCATACAGCACACACGCATGACATTACCTGTAACAGGGGATGACAAATATGGTCCATGGGCTGAAGGCACCCTACCGCCATTTTTTGTAAGTGAATGTTATTGGAATACACCCGTGCCAATACTTTTGCATAATGTCTATGTCTACTTTCAGGCTATTATGGCAGAGTTGAGTAGTTGTGACAGAAACCATATGGCCTATGAAACCTAAAATAACTACCGCCTCACCCTTTTCAGAAGAAGTTTGCTGACTGTGATGGTTAATTTTATGTGTCAACTTCACCGTGCCACAGAGTGTCCAGATTAAACATTGTTTCTGGGTGTATCTGTGAGGGTGTTTCCAGATGAGATTGGCATTTGAATCAGTGGACTCAGAGGAGTAGATGGTCTCTCCAATGGGAGTGGCCATCATCCAGTCTCCTGAGAGCCTGAATAGAACAGAAAAGGCAGAGGAAGGAGGAATTTTTTCCTTTTTCTTCCTGCCTGCCTGCTTGAGACGGGACATCCATCTTCACTTATCCTTGAACTGATGCTTATACCATTAGTTTCCTTGCTTCTTAGGCCTTCTGATCAAAACTGGAATTGCATCACTGGCTTTCCTAGGTTTCCAGCTTGCAGACAGCATATTGTGGAACTTCTCAGTCTCCATAAATGTGTGAGCCATTTCCTCATAATAAATCTCTCTCCATATCTAGATAGATAGATGATAGATGATAGATAGATAGATAGATAGATAGATAGATAGATAGATTTTCTATTATTTACATTTATCTGGAGAACCCTGACTGATATGCTGACCCCAACCTATATGAGAAAAAGGAATGCTGGCAGCAACCTGGAAGTCTTCCATATGCCTTTCCTGCTGATAACCCCGTCCGTCTCTCTTCGCCATCAGTAACCACTATCCTGCCTTTTGTGGTCCTTGTTTTCTTTTTCTCCTACATGTTGTTAAACAGTATAGTTTAGATTTGCCTTTTCTTTTTACTGTAAGAAAGAATGATAATAGATTACTTGTCCAAGTGTCCTGTTGCACATGTATATGGGTTTATGTTGGGTATATATGTAAGAATAGACTTTCTAGGTCATAGGGTATGTGTTATCTTCAACTTTAGTAGACCATTCCAGGTTCGTTTCCAAAAGGTTTTTGTTTATTGGCTTGTTTGTTTGTTTTAATTGACAATAGTTGTACATATTCATGGGGTACATAATGACGTTTTGATACATGTAATGTATGGTGATCAGATCAGGACAATTAGTGTATCCATCAGCTCAAACATTGATCATTTATTTCTGTTGGAAATACGCAATATCCTCCTATCCTGGCTATTTGAAAACATATATTATTGTTGACTATAGTCATCCTACAGTGGCATAGAACACATTCTTTCTATCTAGTTGTCATTTTCTGTCCTTAAATAGGGGTCCCCACCCCCTGGACCACTGACGAGTACCAATCCGTGGCCTGTTAGGAACCGGGCTTCACACAGGAGGTGAGCAGTGGGTGAGCAAGCATTACCAACTGACCTCCACTCCCTGTCAGATTAGTGGCGGTATTAGATTCCCATAGAAGCACAAACTCTATTGTGAACTGTGCATGTAAGGAATCTTGGTTGTGTGCACCTTATGAGAATCTAATGCCTGATGATCTGAGGTGGAACAGCTTCATCCTGAAACCATCCCCCACCCACAGTCTGTGGAAAACAGTTTTCCCCAAAACCAGTACCTGGTGCCAAAAAGGTTGGCAACCCCTGCTTTAACAAATCTCTCCCTATCCCTCCCTTCTCCTTACCCTTCCCAGCCTCTAGTATCCTCTACTTTACTCTTTACTTCTGGGATCAACTTATTTTAGCTTCCACATAGGAGTGAGAATATTCAGTGTTTATCTTTCTGTTCCTGACTTATTCCACTTAATATGATATCCTCTAGCTCCATCCATGTTGATGTGAATGGCAGGATTTCATTCATTTTTTATGACTGAATAGTATTTTATTGCATATATATACACCGTATTTTCTTTATCCATTTTTCTCTTGTTAGACATCTAAGTTGATTCCATAACTTGGCTATTATGAGTAGTGCTGCAATAAACATGGGAGTGCAGATATCTCTTCAATATAATGATTTTCTTTCCTATGGATAAATTCTAAGTGGTGAGATTACTAGATTATATGGTAGAATTATTTGTAGGTTTTCGAGGAACCACCATACTGATATCCATATTGTCCACAGTAATTGTATTAGTTAGCATTTCCATCAACAGTGTGTAATATTTGCCTTTCTCCGCACCCTGGGCAGCATTTGTTATTTTTTGTCTTTTTGATAATAAACATCACTGGGGTGAGATGTTCTTTCGTAGTAGTTTTGATTGCACTTTTCTTATGATGAGTGATGTTGAGCATTTTTAATATACTTATTGGCCATTTGTATGTCTTCTTTTGAGAAACGTTTGTTCAGATCATTTGTCCATTTTTAAATTGTATTGTTTGGGATTTTTTTCCTGTTGAGATGTTTGAGTTCCTTGTATATTCTGGATATCAACACCCTGTCGAATGAATAGTCTGCAAATATTTTCTCCCATTCTGTAGGTTGTCTTTGTTGATTGTTGATTGTTTTCTTTGCTGTGCAGAGGTTTTAGTTTGATAAAATCCCATTGGTTTACTTTTGCCTTTGTTGCCTATGATTTTGGGGCCTTATTCATAAAACATTTCCCCAGACTACTGTCCTGAAGCATTTTCCCTATGTTTTCTTCCAGTAGTTTTATTGTTTCACGTCTTTGTTGTTTCACATCTTAAGTTGATTTTTGTAAAGGGTGAGAGCTGGGGTTCTAGTTTTATTCTTCTGCATATAGACATCCAGTTTTCCCAGCAGTGTTTATTGAAGAGACTGTCCTTTCTACAATGTGTGTTCTTGGTGCTCTTATCAAGAATCAGTTGGCTGGAGGTGCATAAATTTATCTCTGGGCTCTCTGTTCTATTCTATTATTGTATGTGTCTGTTTTTAGTCTAGTACTATGCTGTTTTGATTACTACAACTTTATTGTATATTTTGAGGTGTGGAAGTATGGTACCTCCAGCTTTGTTCTTTTTGCTCAGGATTGCTTTGGCTATTCAGGGTCTTGTGATTCCATACAAATTTTAGAATTATGTTTTTCTATTGCTGTGAAAGATGTCATTGGTATTTGGATAGGGATGGCATTGAATCTGTAGATTGCTTTGAGTAGTGTGGTCACTTTAACATTAATTCTTCTGATTCATGAACAAGAGATGTCCTTCTACTTGCTTCTATCCTCTTCAATTTCTTTTATGTTATTATTTATTTATTTATTTATTTTATATTTTAAGCTTTTATTTTAGATTCAGGAGTACAAGTGCAGGTTTGTTGTATAGGTAAATTTATGTCACAGGGGTTTGTTGAACAGACTATTTCATCACCCAGGTACAAAGCCTAGTACCCAATAGTTATTTTTTCTGATCCTCTCCCTCTTCCCACCCTCTACCTTCAAGTAGGCCCCAATGTCTGTTGTTCCCCTTTTTATGTCCATGTGTTCTCATCATTCAGTTCCTACTTTAAATGAAAACACATGTATTTGATTTTTTTGTTCCTGAATTAGTTTGCTAAGGAAATAGTCTCTAGCTCCATCCATGCTCCTACAAAGGACATGATCTCGTTCTTTTTTGTGGTTGCATAGTATTCCATCGTGTATATATACCACATTCTCTTTATCCAATCTGCTGTTGGTGGACATTTAGGTTGATTCCATGTCTTTGCTATTTTGAGTAGTGCTGAATTGAACATATGTGTTCATGTGTCTTTATGATACAATAATGTATATTCATTGAGTATATACCCAGGAGTGAGATTGTTGGGTAGAATGGTAGTTCTGTTTTTAGCTCTTTGAAGTATCACCACACTACTTTTCACTATGGTTGAACTAATTTAGACTCCCACCAACAGTGTTTGCGCATTCCCTTTTCTCTGCAAACTTGTCAGTATCTGTTATTTCTTGACTTTTTAATAACAGCCATTCTGACTGATGTGAGATAGTATCTCATTGTGGTTTTCATTTGCATTTATCTAAAAATCGGTGATATTGAACTTTTTTCATATGTTTTTGGCCACATGTATGTCTTCTTTTGAAAAGTGTCTGTTCATGTCCTATGCCTACTTTTTAATACGGCTGGGTTTTTGTGTTTTTTTTTTCTTGTAAATCTGTTTAAGTTTCTTACAGATGCTGGATATTAGACCTTTGTCAGATGCCTAGTTTGCAAATATTTTCTCCCAATCTGTAGGTTGTCTGTTTACTCTGTGGGTAGTTTCTTTTGCTGTGCAGAAGCTCTTTGGTTTAATTCAATACCATTTGTTGATTTTTGGTTTTGTTGTGATTGCTTTTGACCTCTTTGTCACGAAGTCTTTGCCAGTTCCCATGTCCAGAATGGTATTGCCTATGTTGTCATTCAGGATTTTTAATAGTTTTGAGTTTTACATTTAAGTCTTGAATCCATCTTGAGTTGATTTTTGTATATAGTGTAAGGAAAGGGTCCAGTTTCAATCATCTTCATATGGCTAGCCAGTTATCCCAGTGCCATTGATTGAATAGGGAGCCCTTCCCCCACTGCCTTTTTTTTTTTTTGTCATCTTTATCAAAGATCAGATTTTTGTAGATGTGTGGCCTTATTTCTGGGCTCTTCATTCTGTTCCATTGGTCTAGACATCTGTTTTTGTTTTTTGTTTTTTGTTTTGTTTCATTTTGTTTTGTTTTTACCAGTACCATGGTATTTTGATTACTGTAGCCCTGCTGTATATTAATAGTTTGAAGTCAGGTAACGTGACGCCTCCAGCTTTCTTCTTTTGTTTAGGATTGCCTTGACTATTCAGGATCTTTATCAGTTCCGTATGAATTTTAAAATAGTTTTTTCTAGTTCTGTGAAGAATGTCATTGATAGTTTGATAGGTATAGCATTAAATCTGTAAATACTTTGGGCAGTATGACCATTTTAATGATACTGATTCTTCCTATCCATGAGCATGGAATGTTTTTC
The DNA here is from genome assembly GCF_008728515.1 of Papio anubis. Taxonomy (NCBI): domain Eukaryota; kingdom Metazoa; phylum Chordata; class Mammalia; order Primates; family Cercopithecidae; genus Papio; species Papio anubis. The sequence continues at coordinate 108,239 of NW_022161248.1, read as the reverse complement.
TGTTTGTTTGTGTCATCGCTGATTTCTTTGAACAATGTTTTGTAATTTTCATTGTAGAGATCTTTTACCTCCCTGGCGAGCTGTATTCCTAGGTATTTTATTCTTTTCTTGGCAATTGTGAGTAGGATTGTATTCCTGATTTGGCTCTCAGCTTGGCTGTTTTTGGTGTATAGAAATGCTAGTGATTTTTGTATATTGATTTTGTATCCTGAGACTTTGCTAAAGTTGTTTATCGGCTAAAGGATCTTTTGAGCTGAGACTATGAGGTTTTCTAGATATAGGATCATGTCATCAGCAAACAGGGATAGTTTGACTTCCTCTTTCTTCCTCTTTTTCTCTTCGGATGCCCTCTTTCTCCTGCCTATTGCTCTGGCCAGGACTTCCAATACTATGTTGAATAGGAGTGGTAAGAGAGGGCATCCTTGTCTTATGTCAGTTTTAAAGGGGAATGCTTCCAGCTTTTGCTCAGTAAGCATAATGTTGGCTGTGGGTTTGTCATAGATGGCTTTTATTTTGAGGTACATTCCTTCAATACCTAATTTATTGAGAGTTTTTAACAGGAAGAGATGTTGAATTTTATCAAAAGCCTTTTTTGTATCAGTTGAGATAATCATGTGGTTTTTGTCTTTAGTTCTATTTATGTGACGAATCACATTTATTGATTTACATATGTTGAACCAACCTTGTATCCCAGGGATAAAGCCTACTTGATCATGATGGATTAGCTTTTTGATGTGCTGCTGGATTCCGTTTACGAGTATTTTCTTTATATGCTCTTCAACTTCTTTCATCAGTGTTTTGTAGTTTTTCTTGTTGAGGTCTTTCACCTTCCTGGTTAAATTTATTCCCAAGTATTTTATTGTTTCTATACTTATTGTAAATGGAATTGCCTTCTTGATTTCTTTTTCAGCCATTTTGTGGTTCATGTATAGAAATGCTACAAATTTTTGTATGATAGTTTTGTATCCTGCAACTTTCTTGAATTCATTTATCTTTTCTAAGAGTTTTTTGGTAAAGTCTTTCCATTTTTCTATATATAAGATCATGTTATTTGCAGACAGGTACAATTTGATTTTTTCCTTTTCAATTTGGATATCTTTTATTTCTTTTTCTTGCCTAATTGCTCTGGTTAGGACTTCCAGCACTGTGTTCATCAAGAGTGGTGAGAGTGGGCAATAAGTCTTTTTTCAGTTCTTAGAGGAAAAGTTTTCCATTTTTCTCCTTTCATTATATTAGCTGTGAATTTATCATATATGAATTTTATTATATCGAGGTACTTTTCTTCTGTATGTAATTTATTATCTGTTTTTGTCATAAAGTGATATTAAATATTATCAAAGGCTTTTTCTGTATTTATTGAGATGATTATGGGTTTTGTTCCTTATTCTATTGGTGTAATGTATGATGTTTTTTGATTTGCAAATGTTGAATTATCCTTGCATTCCTGGGATAAATCTCATTTGATCATGGTTATTATTGTTCTGACATGTTGTTGGATTTGGTTTGCTATTATTTTGTTGAGGATTTTTGTATCTATGTTTGGCAGGTATATTAGACCTTTTTCGGTTGTTGTGTCATTGTCTTCTTTTGGTGTTAAAGTTAGGATGGCCTCATAGAATAAGTTTAGGAAAAAAATCACTCTGCTGCAATTTTTTCGAGTAGTTTGAGAACTGGTATTAATTCTTTTTTAAGGTTTCAGTAGAATTCAGTGGTGAAACCATCCATTCACGAATGTTTCTTTGTTGGAAGACTTTATTACTGACTCAATGTTGTTAATTGTGATTGGTCTATTCAGGTTTCCTATTTCTTCTTAGTTCAATTTTCATATGTTGTATGTGTCTAGGACTTTACCCATTTTCTCTAGATTTTCAAATTTATTGGCATGTACATTCATAGTACTCTCTAATGATTCTTTGTATTTCTGTAGTATTCATTTTGCCATTCAGTATGCCATCTCATTTTTGTTACTGATTTTTAAGTCTTCCTTAATTTTTCTTAGTCTAACTAATGGTTTGTTGACTTTGTTTATCTGTTTTTAAAAAACAGTTTATTGTTTTATTGATCTTTTGCAATTTTTAGTCTCAATTTTATTTCTGTGCCTTTAATCATCATTATTTCTTTTCTTCTACTAACTTTAGGTTTGTTTTGTTCCTGCTTTCCTAGTTAGTCAAGATGCTTCATTAGGCTGTTTATTTGAAATATTTCTAGGTTTTCGATGTAGACATTAAATGCTAAAAGCCTGCCTGTTAATAATGCTTTTGCTTTGGCCCCATAGATTTTGGTATATTGTGTTTCTATTCTCATTTGTTTCAAGGAATTTTTAACTTTTATTCTCAATTTCTTCTTTCACTTACTGATCACTCAGGAGCTTGTTGTTTAATGTCCACATATTCATGTAGTTTTGAATGTTTCTCTTGTTACAGATGTCTAGTTTTATTTCATTGTGTTCAGATAAGATACTTCATATGGTTTTGATTTTGAAAATTTTTTTGAGACTTGTTTTTTGTCCTAACATATGGTCAATCCTGAAGAATGTTCCATGTGCTGATGAAAAGAATATGTATTTTTCAGCTATTGGGTGAAATGTTCTGTAAAGGTCTGTTAGGTTTATTTGGTCTATAGTGCAGTTTCAGTTCAATGTTTCTTATTGATTGTCTGTCTAGATGATCTGTTGGGGTGTTGAAGTCCCCAACTATTATTGTATTGAGGTCTATCTCTCCCTTTAGATCTAATAATATTTGCTTTATATACCTGGGCAATCCAGTGTTGGTTGTATACATATTTATAATTGAAATATTCTCTTGTTGAATTTATCACTGTATTATCATATAATGTCTTTATTTGTCTTTTTCCAGCTTTTAACTTGAGGTCTGTTTTATCTGCTATAAGGATAGCTACTTCTTGTTTTTGGTGTTCATATGTATGGAATATCTTTTTCTATTCCTTCATTTGCAGTTTATGTGTCTTTACAGGTGGAATAAGTCTCTTGTAGACAGCATATAGTTGGTTCTTCTTTTTTAATCCACTCAGCCCACTATATCTTCAAATTTTCATTCAAAATTTGATAGATGAGCACTTAATTCTGTCATTTTATTGATTATTTTCTGGATATTTTATTAATTGCTTGCTCCTTACTTCCTCTTATTGTTTACTTTTGTTATTGGGTCTTTTCTGTAGTGATAAGGTTAGATTCTCTTTCTCCTTTGTGTGTCAGCTCTACCAGTGAATTTTACAGTTTTGCATGTTTTCATGATAGTGTTTGTACTTCCAGATATAAGACTACCTTGAGCATTTTCCATAAGGCTGGTTCAGTGGTGATGAATTCCCTCAGTTTTTGCTTGTCTGCAAAAGATTTTGTTCTTCATTTCTGAAGGATAGTTTTGCTAAGTATAATACTCTTGCCTGGTAGTTTATTTATTTCAGTACTTTGAATATATTATCCTATTTTCTCCTGGCCTTTAAGGTTTCTGCTGAGAAGTCCTCTGTTAGTTTAATGAGGATTCTTTTATTTGTAACCTGAAGCTTTTCTCTTGCTGCTCTTTAAAAATCTTTGTTTCTTTATATTCTTTCTTTTCTTTTTTTTTTTTTTTTTTTAGTTAAAAAAAATCTGGCCTTACTGGATCAAAATTCCTTGTTTCTTTTTGACTTTTGATAATTTGACTATAATGTTTCCCAGATATGACCTCTTTGGGTTGAATTTATTTGGAGTTTTTTGAGCTCCCTAGACCCGGATGTCTATCTCTCTCTAAACCTCGGGAAGTTTTCTGCTATTATTTCATTAAATACGTCTTTCTCACCTTTATTTCTTCTCTTCTTCTTCTGGAATACTCATAGTATGAATATTTATTTGCTAAACAGTGATGCATAAATCTCATAGGCTTTCTTCATTCTTTTTATTTATTTATTTACTTATTTTTCTCTGGGTTATTTCAAACCTGTCTGCAAGCTGAGAAATTCTTCTGCTTGGTATAATCTGTTGTTGAGGTGCTTGATTGTATTTTTTAATTTTATTCATTAAATTCTTCAGCTCTAGGATTTTAGTTTGTTCTTTTTTATGATATCTATCTCTTTGCTAAATTTCTCATTCAAATCATGAATTATTTTCTTGATTTAATTGAATTGTTTATCTGAATTCTTTTGTATCTCACTGAGCTTCCTTAAGATTATTATTTTGAATTCTTTTTCTGGAATTTCATATATTTTCTTATGATTGAGATCTATTACTGGAGCATTATTGTTTTCCTTTGAAGGTTACATGCTTCCTTGCTTCTTCATGGTTGACATATTCCTACGTTGATTTCTACACATCTGGGAGAAAAGTCACCTCTTCAAATTTTGCAGAGGTTTCATATGGAATGACTTACTCAGATGAATGGGTCTTGGAGTGTCAGTTTGGTGGCATGTGTTGGTGTTGGTTTTAGGTAGACTCAGTAGTGTAGTCTTCAAGTAGTGTCTTTAGTTGTAATCCACACTAGTGATGTTTGTGAGCTTCTCAGTGGCCTAGTCCGAGAGCATTTGTGGTGGAAGTGGTGTGAGTTTTCCAAGGATAGGCTCACCAGGCTGTTTCTCAGGTTAGGTGCACAGGTTTGCACATGATGCATCAGCCAATTTGGGGTCTGGCTCTCTGGAGTTGTGGTCATGGGCATGTTATTCTGACTGGGAGCATAGGTCCATGGTTGTTTGGCCATCCTGAGGGAATGCGCACCAGGAACGGCCTATGGGACTGCTCCTTAGGCGTAGTATGCAGGCATACCTCTGCTTAACCAACCTGGGGGCATGTCTGCTGGGGGCAACCTATGAGACTGTTTCTAAAGCCCAGGACACAGCTGCATGACTGCTTGGCTGGCCTAGGGGGTTTGTCTGTGGGTGGTGGCCCACCGAGCTGTTTCATGAGTCCAGGATGCTGGTGTACCACTGCTTGGTTGGCCTGGGGCCTTGACCACTAGGGGCAGCCTGTGGAGTTATTTCTCAGTCCCAGGGTGTGTGTGCACAGCTCCTTGGCCAGCCTAAGGGAGTTCCTGTTAGCGGAAGCCCACAGATCTGTTTCTCAGACTGATTGTAGATACAGGGCTGATGAACTGGTCATAGGCCTGTCTGCAGGGGTTGGGGTACCTCAGGGCTGTTTCTCAGGCTCTGGGCCCAGGTGCATTGCCATTCTGCTGACCTGGGAGCATGTCAACTGCTTGGAGGCTTGAGAGTCTCTCTTGCTCAGGCTAGCCCAAAGGTAGGCTTACTCTGGGCAGGATTGCCAGTCTGTTCCTCTGGCTGGAAGTAAGGGTAGCAGGAGTTGGTTTCTTTGCTGTGTAGGATCAGCCTCATATTCAATCTTGGGCCCAGACTCCACACTGCTGGGATTGTGGTGTTCAGCTACTGGTATGGGCACAGTAGAATGAAGACGGAATTCCAGTGCTGGAGAAGTGCAGTGGCTACTGGTCTCTAGAGCAGGGCATACCCCAGAGGTGGCTCTAGTCTCAAGATAGCACCATGCTGCAGCAGCATGGCTCACAGGGAATAGATGGCAGGGTAGAGAAGTTAAACCTTGTACTCCCAATCCAGGGCAATGCAGCTGTATGAATCCTTAGCACCTCTTCAAACTGGGAGACTGGGATTCTTCTGTTGTAAGGACTGTAGGTGTTTGTGGTGGTAATAGGGGCTGGCGGAGATCTTCTGCTTACCTTCCTCCACACCTCCCAAAGGAAAGTTCCTCCTAACTCTAGGCAGATTTGATGTAGGTGAGAGAGATGGGGCCACACAGTTCAGATGCCTCCATACTGCCGTCCCGGACTTCTGATCACCACAGGTGTGTCTCTACTCACCTGATGCACTCCAGCCTTCTCCCTTCAACACTCCAGTCAAAGCTTAGCTGTTTATTCATTGCCTTGGTGCTTTCTTGTGAGAGGCACAAATCCCAGGCATCTCTAGTAAACCATCTTATTGACAGCACTCTCTCTCTTGTCTCCAAAAGGTTTTATAGACTTATACTCCAACTGTTGGTCCACATTCTCATCAACAGTGATACTATCAAATATATGAGGTTTTATTTGCCAGTTTGTTAAGGATGCCTGGAGGTAAAGTTATCTCACTGTGATTTAACTTGTGTTTTCGTAACTACAGATTGAGGACTTTTTCATATGCCTATTGCCCACTTGAATTTTCTTATTTTCTGAAATTCTTACCCTTTTTCCTAACAATTTATGTTTTTCTTATTGATTTCTAGTTCTTTATAAATTCTGGATACTAGTCCTTTGTAAGTTATATGTAAGGCAAATCACTTCTCTCATTCTATGGCTTTTCTTTTCACTCCTTTTATATTGCCTTTTGATGAAGAAAAGTTCTTGATTTTTAAGGTAGTCAAATTTATCAGTCTTTTATTTTATGATTAGTGCTTTACTGTGTCTTAAGTTCTCCCCTACCCTGAGGACACTTTCCTATATTATCTCGTTAAAGCATTATAGCTTTGACTTTCATACTAGGTCTTCGACTAGAATTTATTTTGTGTATGTTAGGACATAGAGATCCAATAATTTCTTTTTTCAATATTGCACCCGTTTGTCCCAACAGAATTTACTGACAATACTTTCTTTCCTATTTTTCTTCAGGGCCCCTCTTTCATATACATAGGGACCATGTATGCATGGATGTGCTTTCTAGGTTGTCTATTTCATCCCATTGGCACAGAATCACCATACCAATATTATTGGTGTGTATATCTCCACACCAATACACTTAATAAATATAAAATAAGTTGTAAAAACTAATACAACAATTCTTCCCATTCTTGAAGAAAAACACCTTCCATTGTTCTTCTTCAAGAGTCTATTTGTCTATTTTTAGCCATTTGTACTTGCGTATAAATTTTATAATTGACCTGCCAACTTCCACAAGCTCTATTAAATTTATAAATCAGTTTGGGGAGACTTGACAATATTTACAGTGTTGAGTCATTCACTCCACAATCATAGTATGTCTACATTTATTATCATCTTTAAAATTTTTCAATAAGGCTTAATTCCTTTCTCATTATAGGTGCTACATGTATTTTGTTAATTTATTCTGAAGTTTATTTTTAAAAACTTTCTCTTGGATGCTGATTTATAGGACTATAAATGATTCTGTATTAAATTGTGTATCTAAACACTTGCCAGACTCTCAAATTAATTCTAGAAATTTTCTACGTATCACTTTATTTTAAAGATAAAGATTATAACACCCACAAATGGTGGGAGATTTGTTTTCAACTGTTAACACTCTTTTCTCTGACTTACTGCACTGACTAGGATCTTCAGTACAATTTGAAATAACAATTAGAAGCAGTCATAATAATTACTTTCTTGCTTCTGATTTCAAAGGGAAAGCATATAACATTTTACAATTAAGCATGGTATCTGCTGAATGGCGTTTTATATACTCTGTCTGAATTAGGTAGTTCCTTTCTTACTACTCATTTGCTAAAAGATTTTTTTTAAAATCACAAGTGATATTGCATTTGTTATGAGCTTTTTCTTTATTCATTGATATGATTATTTGATTTTTAAAATTAATATCTTCGTGTGGCTAATTACATTAATTCCAAACCAATATTTAAACTTACCTTGCTTTTCTGGAATAAACCCAATTTAGTCCTAATGCGTTATCTTTTTTATATATTACTAGATTCAGTTTGCTAGTATTTTGTTTAGGATTTTGGCACCTATATTAATGAGGGAGATTGGCCAATAGTGCTCCTTTCTTATTACTGTCCTTGTAAAGCTTTAGTAAGAGAGTTATATTCATAAAATGTGAGTATCATGCGACGAAGACATGTTATGTTTATACCATACCATTTTGACATCTTCTATATATAAGACAGTATTTTTCAACTTCCATTGCAGTTGAAATAGAAATATGAGTACAAAGAACATGCGCTTATAGCCTACGTCCTATAAGAGTGGTTGCACCTTCTCCACATTTTCTCTTGTAGGCCATTTGCATTCCAGATGGTATAATTCCAAGATGGAGAAGCACTGAGGCATAGCATGAATTACCCCTAGAGTATGTTCCTTCTTTTTCTATTCTCTTATGAAAAAGAATTTCTATTATATTTTAAAACTTATTCTTTTAAGACTTGAGGTGGAACCCACCAATGGTTTTCTTGGTAAGAAGATATAGGACTTCTGATTCCATTTTATTAATGGTTGTAGAATTTTTCAGCTTTTCTATTTCTCCATAAGACAGTAATGATAAATTACATTTTTAAAGAATTTAATCATTTTATTAAATGTTTCCAATTTACATAGTTATTTACTTATATAAATTATATACTTATTTGCATAAGTATATACTTATCACATTTTTAAATATTTACTACACCTTTTAAATATTTATTTTTTCATTTCTGATACTCATGACTTGTGTTTTTTTTCTTTATGATCAGTCTTGCCTGAAATTTCTCAATTTTATTAATCTTTTCAAAAAACCAGCTTTTAACTTTATGGATTCTTTTTATTTTGTGTTAACTGTTAAAGTATTTCTAATCTTATCATTATTTCTTTCTTTGAGTTTATTTAGCTTTTATTCTGATGTCTTCAGATAAATTTTATTTCATTAGCTTGCAGTCTTTATTTTTTTCTAAAAGAAGCATTTACAATTATAAATCTCCAAATGCTGCTACATTTGTCCCCTTACAGAAAGTCAATAAAGTCATTTTCATTGCTCAATTAAAAGTATTTTCTATTTTCATTTTTATAATTTGTTCTCTGACCTATAGATTATTTGGAAATAGATTTCCTAGTTTGTATGTTAATAAGGACTTTCTAATTTTCTTTTTGCTATTGATTTCTAGATTAATTGCAATGTGTCAGAGAACATAGTGTATGAAACTCATTCAGGTTCTTCTTAATTTCCCAAGTTCTATTTTTCACTTAGACTGTAGTTCATTTTTATCATATGACCTGTTTGATATTTTAAAGAATTTTTGTAAATTAAATTGCTTTAACTAAAGTTTTGATTTAGATAACTTAATTTTCCATTCTCAAAATCAAATCTATGCATGTATGTGTATGTGTGTCTGTATGAATGTTTTGGGGGTGTCCCATACAATATGGTTGAGCCTCTAAAATGATAGATCCTAACATGGCCAGGGGGTATTATTTTGGGACCCACTTGTCAGGCTTGAAATCCATAAGACTGCCTTCTGCCTCTCCAAATGCTACATTTCTCTCAGAATATAGGAATCAAGCTTTGTCCCTTTATGTTGGTAGAGCTCAGCAATGCTTACAAAATCCTTAAGCAAAACTGATTGTCAGATGAATTCTAACTTTAAGGAGTTTGGCTTGATTGTACTAGGTCTTAAAAATCTTTGCTAAATACAACAACTTATATCCTTACAAAACTTTTGAGTTTATAAAGCGCTTTACGCATTGTCTTCTAATTTAACCCTCACATCATCCTTGTCAGCTAAGCAAGGGAAGGATAGTGGATAAGGACTGCTCTCCTTATTCACTGACAAGTGGATAAGGTAGTGGATAAGAGAACAGTCCTGGCTCTTAGGCCCCACCTCCCTCCTCTGTGGAAAGTGCTCCAAGGAGGAGGATAGTGCTCCACAGAGAAAGGAGGTGGAACCTACGAGCCAGGACTGTTCTCTTTTATTTATTTATTTATTTTTTATTTTTATTTATTTATTTATTTATTTTTTTCAGACGGAGTCTTGCTCTGTCACCCAGGCTGGAGTGCAGTGGCGCGATCTTGGCTCACTGCGAGCTCCGCCTCCTGGGTTCACCCATTCTCCTGCCTCAACCTCCCGAGTAGCTGGGACTACAGGCGCCCGCTACCATGCCCGGCTAATTTTTTGTATTTTTAGTGGAAACGGGGTTTCACCGTGTTAGCCAGGATGGTCTCGATCTCCTGACCTTCTGATCCGCCAGTCTCGGCCTCCCAAAGTGTTGGGATTACAGGTGTGAGCCACCACGCCCAGCCTGTTCTCTTGATTTAGCTCTCTTCAGCCACAATGCTCATCATCAGCATAACTCTAATGTAGAATATTCTCAAAATGAAAACCGTAAAAGCTGTACTGCCTAATAAATAGTCCAATCTTACTGAGGTGTGAGAATGAGAGTGTATTTTCTAACAATTGTCACAAGCCCATCTTCTCCCAAGGTACGTAATTTCCCATCCTGAAAATAAAAGCGAACATCACCATTATTTTTATTATTATTACCATCACCACTCATTCTACTAACAATGATTAAGAGTTTAACAATCTGGCTTTCTTTCCCTCCTCCTCACACCTTTTCTTCTCTCTCTTCCTTCATCTCCCTCACTATATCCTTCCCTTCTTTCTTGTTTTACTGTATTCTTCTTGTCTTGCTTTTCTTCTTTCTTTTCTCTCTTCTCGTGTGTTTTTTATGGAGAGCTTTCCATTTGCATTTGAATGAAATTGAGCAGGGGAATTTAGAAGAGAGAAAGTGAGGAAGTTACGTTAGTTTCAAGTTGTGTTTTCCCGGCTCAGGGATTAGTGTTTGAGCTACCCACAGAACTCAGCTGAAACCTGTGTGACCTTAAAGTAACCCAAATAACCCCAGCTCTCAATATGTTTATGAACAAATATCATATTATAGTTAAATCTGAATGTTACAAACCCTAGTATCCAGACCACAACATACAGAATTTCCAGCCCCATGAAAAGAACCCCGTACCAGTAACTTGGAAGAGTATCCAGGATTATCCTACATACGTCACTCAACATTGTCCTCTGTCCCTTTTATCTTTACCATGTTGCCTTTCTTGTCAGCTGCAATGAGGTAGACATCCTGTGGATATCCTTAACTGCCGTTTTTTTTTTTCTTAAGAGACAGGGTGTCCCTGTGTCATCCAGGTTATAGTGCAGTGGTGCAACTATAGCTCACTGCAACCTTGAACTCCTGGTCTCAAGTGATCCTCTTTCCTTGGCCTCCAAAAGTGTTGGCATTATGGCCATGAGCCAACACACCAGACCTGGCTGTCATGTGCTTAATCCTCAAGTCACCTCACTAATTCAACAGATGAAATCACAATAATAAGAATGCCTTATTCACTCTGTCACACTCAGAGGGAGTGCCACGGCAAAACTGTTTATGTCCAGACATGTTACTGAGTTTAATAATATAGCCACTTGAGTTTCTATGCAAAGCGTGGACTAACACACAGGTAGGTGAGTCAGGGTGGATCTTAATACCAGCTGCCAAGATTTACCCAGAGTCATGCTTACCTCACACTCACATGCAAAATTTTCTTCCTCATGGTGAATTCTCTCTCAAGGACCCTGACTTATTTATTTATTTATTTATTTATTTATTTATTTATTTAATTAATTTATTTTTTTGGAGACAAAGTTTCACTCTTGTTGCACAGGCTGAAGTGCAATGGCGCGATCTTGGCTCATTGCAACCTCCTCCTCCTGGGTTCAAGCAATTCTTCTGCCTTGGCCTCCTGAGTAGCTGGGATTACAGGTGCCCATCACCATGCCCAACTAATTTTTTGTATTTTTAGTGGAGACGGGGTTTCACAATGTTGGCCAGGCTGGTCTCGAACTCCTGACCTCAGGTGATTCACCCACCTTGGCCTCCCAAAGTGCTGGGATTATAGGCACGAGCCACCACACCCAGCCCAACCCTGACATTTTCTAACAGACTTCTGAGGATCTGTTTACCTAACTCTGCCCAGGCTGGGTGACGTGCCAGGTGGTGTATGCCTGAAGTTCAGTTTCAGGCTGGTATGAAGTATTCCCAATAGGCTCCTTGGCTCCCATGATAACAAGACGGTGAAGGAGTCAAGTAGGCAGTAAGGATGAAGGCTCACTTGTCTTGCTCTATGACTGCTGTATCCACATCTTGGGTTAAGCCCAACTGAGGTCTTTGGTATCCCCTGCAGACTACCTACCGATATCTACTCTCCTCTTCTTTTAGAAAATGAAAATTTAATTTTATTCAGAGTGACAATGTATTCCGCTTAAAAGTTGTGTATCCTAATCTCTCTTGTAGATAGGGGTGACCATACAACTAAGGTCCAGCCGATGAGATGGAAGTGGAAGTGGTTGGGTGGGGCTTCAGGAACTCTCCTTAAAGTGGAAAGAGACCCAAGCTCAGGTACATGTTTGCCCTTCTCCTCCCTCCTCCTTAGGTCCTGGAATTGGATACAATGGCCAAGGTTCTAAAAGTACTTTGTACCTTAAAGTGAAGTTAAGGTTTGAAGGTAGGCACTAAGCAAGGATAGGGGTACAGAAAGGTAAGAGGGAATCTGATTCCTGTGATAGGATTTGCTGTATCAGCCCTGGACTTGCTACTTCCAGACATTTATTACTAGAGAGAAAAGTAAACCTGTAATCATACTGGCTCTTGCTATTTTCAGTCTTCTGTTAGTTGGCACCTTTTACTACTTAGAACTGATGAAGTCCTCTGGTGGTGAGCTGGGTTTGGAGCAAGTTTTCCTGGGATCCTATCCCCAGCTGCCCCATACTTATCTTGTGTCCTTGAGCAATTTATTCAAGTTCCTTGTGCCTGCTTAATTTCCTCATATGAGGAATAGAATAATTAGAGCACCTACCTCATAGTAATTAAGAGGATCAAATTAGATAATACTTATAAGGTCCTTAGAATAGTCCTTGGCACAATCTTCGTTACGTAAATGTTATTTTTGTTATGACCCGTATTATCATTACACATGAAAGAAGAACACCTGTTTGTGTATTGATTGTTTGGCTATCTTCAATGTTGTTATATCTACTGTTTCGTTTAAACTGCTCAAGTTCTACTCATCTGAGTTCTACATCACAGATGAAGAGGGAGCTCCTTGCTAGTAGCCTTTGCTTCCTCCTTACCTGTAGAAAGGTGAGAGTCGTAGGTGTGTATTTGTATACATGTTTCCTCCTTGATTTTTGACACCAAAGAATGGCCTGGTTTTAATAAAAATTATAGATCCAATAGTTTATCTTTAAGCTCAATGTCAGCAAAAACTCTGGCAAGCCTATAGTTTCTTCATTCCAGATTTTAAATTGCTTTACAAACTTTATATCAATGTATCACTTCCACTCAGCATGAAAATATAGCCATCTCTGCCACACAGGGCAGGAGGAAGTGGCTGTTACAAAGCTTTTGCAGACATATGTCACTGTTTTGCAAGAAAAAAACAAAACAAAACTGAAGGGCAGAGAGGCCCACTTCAATCCAAAGGCAGAAAACCTCAAGCAGAAATCCATCCAGATGCCCCTCAAGTGACTCCCTTGGTGATGAAAATAGGAATGGTTGAAATTGAAAATGATGTGGGAAGAATGAGGCACCATCTGAAGGAGACACAAAAAACACGAAGCCCATGAATGCGATTTGTTCCCACTCCATTATTCAGCATCTGCTGTTGACCCTTTGTCATTTGCATCCTTTTGTGTTAGGCCACCTCAGAGATTCTGGTTTTCAGAGACAGATGATGAGTTCCAAACCCACTCTGAATAGGCCATTTGCTGACATTTGTTTCTCTAGCAAGGGTGAATGCATAGGGCTTGTTTGCAGCAGGACGGCTGCACATTGTCTTACTCCTGCCTGAGTACAGGGGCAGCAGCAAGACAATGGCCAGCCCTCGGGGGCAGCCCTTAGGAAGATCACCAGCCAGGTGCATGGCTTCCAGGCAGCCAGTTTGGGTGTATTTTCAGAAGGTGCTGGTTTACTTTCTCCTGGGTTTGCCTCTTGGAACAAGGCAGAAACAATGAAAAGGAGTCAGAGAAGAAGCAAATTATCCATGGAAAACAAGGATCTGAGTTTAGCACTCTACTGGCACATTCTGAAGAGTACAGATACACATCAGGCTGGCCAAGTGGGTGTGCTGGGCAGGGTTCAAAGGAGAAAACTCCTCATGCATAGTGACCAGAATGCAGGCTTCACTCAATCCTGAACCAAAGGGCTCATTTCTGCAAAGCCAAATGGCCTGGCAGCTTAGCTGGAAACAAAACAAAACAAAAAACGCATCTCCTTCTAAGTCTGCAAAAACCAGGAAACATTTTTGTGCTCAGGGAGGTCCATACACTCAAAAGAAGCTGCTCATGGACCTGTTTGATATGCAGAGGTCACTGGCAGTACGTGTTCTAATAAATGGTGAGGTAAAAATTCACAACAGCAACTATGTTTTTTTACCAGACTCCATGTGCTCCTCTGAGTCTTAGCCTTCCTGTCTTTTTGATGCTTTTGATAATTATTTAATTGGTCTTCAATCTAAATAGATGCTGTTTGAACTGCTTTTGGGGGCTGATGGAGAGAGTGACTGATTATACACCTCCCAGATGAGTAAATGCACCTTTTCCTTCTCTCTGATCACAAAAAAAGACAGCCCTTTGGATGCACTGATAGACATAAAGTAAGTGGGGAACTGAAGCAGTTTCCTCTGTAATTTTTGATATGTAAATGCTCTTTTTGGAAATATCCAGATATCTAATGGCAAAGTACAGCTTTGCAAATAAACAACTGAATTATGGACAGTTTGGGTAAGTTAAAGAGTAAAAATCACTGTTTTCTTAATTTTTGTAATAGCATACTATAAGAAAAAATGTGAATCTCTTAGACCTAATATTAAATAATTATACATCCTACATAAAAACTTTGTCTTTCACCTGGACTTGGCACTTCAATAATATTTAGTTGATTTCTCTAAAAACTTTGAATCCGGGCCATTTAGGGCTTGATGAAAGAATAGGATGCATTTTCTTTCTAAACTCAGACTTCTATGCTGCTATCAAGTGAGAAGTTTTTAAAACACTATACAAAGACAAAGTATAGGGTTGTTATAATTGTTTATTTTACTAGTCACATCAATGATAATAATGTAGATAGCTAATCCCAAAATATCAATGTGTAAATGCCATGTATAATATGATTTCCTACAAAACTTAGCTGGGCATGGTGGTGGGCACCTGTAATCCCAGTGACTTGGGAGGCTGAGCCAAGAAGAATCGCTTGAACCCAGGAGACGAAGGTTGCAGTTAGCTGAGATTGTGCCACTGCACTCCAGCCTGGGCGACAGAGCAAGACTGCATCTCCAAAATAATAATAATAATAATCATAATAATATTTTTTCAAATCAGGTCCTCTCTCTGGCTCAGCAGAGCTCAGAAATCCAATTGTTGCCATAGACTGGATTATACCCCTACCTTGTTAGTGATCTTGTTAGGCACTGGAGTAGTCTTTAGGGGAACTCCTGTTTTATGTTATAGGATTCTCATTCGGCTATCAGGCAGAGTAATATAGCACCTGTGTTCTTCCTGCAGTCCCAGCGGGTTAGGAGGATTAGTGAGATAATCTCATTGTAAAACATTTTGACCATCAAAAACAGAACTGGGAGTCATGGATCATACCCCTGAGAGAGCGAGGCCCATCACTGTATCTTTTGCAAAGCCATAACTAATCCCACATAGACCCTGTTGTCCCTTCCCCTGTGGTCTTATCACCTGCATACCCTTCTCTCTGGCAGTCATCAGAGCATGTTGTCAATGTGTCCTCAAGACACTGGGAGAATTTGAGGAACCATATCTTATTCATCTTGGTGGCACAGTGGGAGCTCAAGAAATGTTAGTTGAAGAAATGATTATATGCCCATCATTTCTATTATCAAAAAGTATTGCTTTGACTCAACATAATCTACTTTAGTGAATGCCATTCTTTTTATTTTGGTGTGAAGGGTATAAGTAGGGCTAGGTGTTGACTAGAAGAACCTGGAGCCAGCTTAGCTTCCCTCTGGTAACCAACATTCACTTGTTTTAGCAAGAACCAGTTCTGAGTTTTAACGAAACATTCTTCTTAATGTCATTGATTCCTCACAGGAGTTGGGAATGATGACCTACAGAACGGCCTGTGCACTTTGCTTTGGCCAAATGGAAAGTGATGCAGCTGATAGGAGAATGGAAGGAAACAAAAATATGTAGAGTCCCTACTATGTGTCATCATCTGTAACAACATGTTAGCTTGAATGGTGTCACACTGGTGATCTGCAGGTCCAATCTGGACTGAGATTACCTTTGATAGGCCCATGTATTTTTAAGAGATTTGATTTTGAATACTATAGGTCCAGCAGAACAGGTATAGCTCACTGGAGTCCCCATAACCCTGCCTATTATCTCACATGTGATTCATTTTACAAATTAATGTGACCTACAAGTCTCTGGCAGGCCGTCAAATTTGCACCATGATCAGTTAAACCACCTTTAAACTTTTCTTTTTATTATTATATTAAACACATGAAAGAGCTAAGGCCCAAGGCCACTTATCTGGTTAATGCTGTAGGCGGCCTTCTAAAATGGCTTCCAGTTGTCCCCACATCCTGTTATCCACTCCCTGTGTAATTCCTGCTTTTTCTATGGGGTCTGGATCTAATGACTTGCTTCTATACGTTTATAGAAGACAGCAAAAATAAAGGAAAGCTACTTCCAAGATCAACTTATAAAAAACTGTAACTTCTGGGCCAGGCACAGTGGCTCACGCGTGTAATCCCAGCACTTTGGGAGGCTGAGCCAGGCAGATCACAAGGTCAGGAGTTCAAGACCAGCCTGGCCAATATGGTGACACCCTATCTCTACTAAAAATACAAAAATTAGCCAGGTGTGGTAGCAGGCGCCTGTAGTCCCAGCTGCGTGGGAGGCTGAGGCAGAAGAATTGCTTGAACCCAGGAGGCAGAGGTTGCAGTGAGCCGAAATTACACCCCTGCATTCCAGCTTGGCGACAGAGCAAGATTCTGTCTCAAGAAAATAAAAAAAAAAAGGAAAAAAGAAAAAACCATAACTTCTGTCTTGCTGACACACTCTATTCAATCGTTTGCCCTCCTGGCTTGCTGACTTTGATGAACCAAGCTCTCATGTTAGAGAGGCCCACAAAGCAAGGAACTGAGGGTGGCCTTTGGCCAACAGCTATCAAGGAACTGAGGTCCTCAGTCTAACACCCCAAGAGGAACTGAATCCTGCCAACAACCACTGAATGACTTGCAAGTGAATTCTGCCCCAGTCAAACCACGAGATGCCTGTGGCTCACCCTACGCCTTTCTAACAGCCTTCTAAGAAACCCTGGGCCAATACCTCGATGGCAGCAGTGGAGAAATTCTGAAGCAGATGACCCTACCCAGCCATACCCAGATTCCTGACCCGTAGAAACTGGGAGATAATAAAAGTGTGTTGTTTTAAGCTGTTACCTTTGTGGAAATTTGTTGTATATTAATAGCCTTCTAAACAAATACAATGGCAGAGTAAGAAGTAAAACCTCAACCTCTGGCCTTCTATTCATCACTCAATGCACTGTAGATATTGACGGCGTGGAGCCCTGTTAATCTGTCACCAAATGTCTGTGCTATTATGCCCAGAGTAAAAGGGATCGTCCTCATTTTTAGGCCAGACGAAAGACTTCACAAGCATTAAAATAGCTCCAATTGATCAAAAATTAAACAGAGCAAGATAGAATTTTAAAAGGAACACAAGTCACTAGAGTGTTATGCTTGAAATTATTTCTGTGTTTAGGAAGGGAAGTTTGGTTCTTTAAAGTTACTTTCAGAAGAAGTTTGTCCATGTTGGGGAAAAACATATCCTTTTTCCCTCACCCCACTGTCCACAGCAGTGCGGGAGATTCTACCAGACCAGGAGGGAGCTGTGGATGGGAAAGCTCCATGTGGAACTGCTCAGCTGACCTTGATGTTGCTGGATCCCTGTGTCCGTCGGAAATGAACTGGAAGGGTGGGGTCGCGGGCCCCACAGCAGGCGCTCCCTCTGGGTCTTCGCCTTTATCATCCTTCATGATTCCATTTCCCCGCCTTGGCTTAGGGCCAGCCCTTCTGTCCTGCCATCTTCTGAGACTGTGAATAATTCCCTCCCTTCATTTATATTGCTTCTGTGAAGTGTAACTTTATCATGTTCCTCTAGAGCCTTCTCTTTTTCTAGGTTATATAAATTTAGCTCTTCACTCTTTTTTCATAACTTGCACTCCAATTCTCTTGCTAGTTTATTAATTTTCCTTCATTTCTTGCACATATGCACAGGTACACACCCTTTTTGCATAGTAAAGGGCCATGGGAAACAGGAATGAAGAAAATACGAAAATGCCAAAATTTAAACTGAGAAAAGGGGAAACAGGAAATGTCTTTAGACTGATAGTAAATGCATAGAAACTTGTTTGGGAAAGGCTCATGAAAAGAATGTCATTTAAAAAAGGTTATGGTTTTTGGAAACTATTCAGTTTCTCCCTCCAGATAAAGAGTTCTAATTAAAATCAGCCTATAAGATGTTTTCAACATGTGTCGAGGGCTGGGCCATGAGCGATCTTTCTCTGGCACTCCTTTTCTCCCTTTTCCCACTCTAATCTTTTCTCTCCCCAGTAAAACAAAAACAAAACTCACTTGCACCCAGCTGATCTCAATGACTCAAACAAGTTCCAAAACACAGAGAGCCACAGAGAAGCCACACTCCTTCAGGTGAAGGACAGGGCATGGGCACTAACTCTACCCTCCCCACCCACCCCACTGCCTCAGGGTAACTGCACAGCTCTCTCTGTGTGTTTAAAGTCTGTAGATTGTTATGGAGACAGATGCCCTCCCTCCCTTGCCTCGGAGCTTCTCAGCTCGCAGTACCTGCATCTGGGGGTCACACCTGGGGTTGCTTTATTGCACTACAGGAAATACTTGAGGCAGATTCAATGAATCTATGCCTTGTTTTTGTTCTTCTAGAAACACACTCAAAACCCAAGTTCCTTTTCTTTTATGATTTGAAAAGCTTTGTTTTATTTTTATCTCCCTTTTTCTGGCCTCCTTAATGTTTCTGTTTTAAGGAGTTGAAAATAAAAATGACCCAGGACTTATATGTGGCCACTTCTAGCATTAGGGGCTCACAAGAATGATTGCCTTCTAGGCTTTCTCTGTTACAATAGCAAGGCACTTGGCACTGTGTGGATTGAGACACGACTAACACAGGATAAAATCTGGGCAACAATAACATGCTTTTAATGAAATATTATGGTTACACATTTACTTCAGATCCCAAGAACTTCCCAAGCTTTTACTTTATACTATCTGCAAAATGTGGTTATCCCTCTTCTACTGGTGGACACCCTGAACTGCAAAGTGGTTCTGAGACTTCCCTTTACTACATTGTTGACTGCAGCCCGAGGCTGGAAGGCAGGGTCTCAGTTCTCTAGAACTGTCACCTGATGTAGCTGCCCTATGGGGGTCGAAATCATGGGACCTTCTGCCATTATGTATCCTTTAGATCTTAGGCTGTTACTTGTGTTTTAAAGTGTTTATACTTACTTTAAGAAGGTGGGACTTATCTTTGCAGGAACCAAAATGTTATACTAACAAATGCCAAATTATATTATTCAAGACCTACAATGGCTTAGCCTGATGAATAAGTCCTATGGGTTTACCTAATTTGATTTTACTAGGTCCTTGTGTTTTGCAGCTGACCTCAGCTGGGTTGTCCATGGTTCCACTGGGCAACCAGGAGAGATGGAGGCAGGTGGTAGTTAAAGATACCAGGGTTGGCATGCATTGCATGTGGCCTGACTTTAAGCAGGGGAGGAGAAAGGTCCATGAAAGTTATTATACACTGACTTGTGCTCCCCACAGCAGCACCCCCGCCTGTCCACTAAAATTCATATGCTGAAGCCTTAACTCCCAGTACCTTAGAATGTGACTATATTGGAGGTAGGGTCTTTAACAGGGTGATTAAGTCAAAATGAGGCCTTTTGTGTGGGCTGTAATCCAATCTGGCTGGTGTCCTTATAAGAGATTAGGACATACAGAGAGAGACACTGGGGATACAAATGCACAGAGAAAAGGCCACGTCACGACAGAGATAAGAAACAATCACACAAGGAGAAAGATGGTGGGAATCGAGTGAGACAAAACAGGAAGTCCAATCAATGTCTTAGGAATCATCAGATGCAGCCAAGAAGACAGCCCTGAAGTATAGCAGGTGGTAAATTCTGTTGACCACAGTTTTCAGCCCTTTGGCTTACGAAGCATACTCTTCCTCTAGTACAGGCATGACCAGTAAAAACTACCAAGTCTAATATATACTTTTCCCATCCCGTGTGCAATAAAATAGATCCTGTCTTTTCTCTGTGAGCAGGAGAGCAGGACGCAACTAAGCAAGAAGGAGGTTCTTAGGGAAGCAGAAAGAAGGCAGATGAACAAACCAGGTACCTTCAGTGTTAAGATGACCTCCAAAGAGCAGAAAGGGGATGCATTGGTGCCACAGGTTACACACATCATGTCTGTGGTAGACAGAGTGATGTGCCCCTCAAAAGATGCCCGTGTCCTGATCTGCTGAACGTGTGAATATGTTACCTAAGTGGCAAAAGGGACTTCATAGATGTGATTAAGGACTCAGGCCTTGATGTTAGAGTTATCTTGGATTATTCAAGTGGATTCAATGAAATCACAAGGGTCTTCAAAGAGGGAGGAAAGAGAATCGCCGAAGGAAAATGTAATGTGACAATACAACCAAAGGTTGGAGTGATGCACTGTGAAGATGGAGGGAGGGGCCATGAGCCAAGAAATATGGGCAGCCTCTAGAAGCAGGAAAAGGCAAGAAAATAGGTTCACTTCTTGAGCCTCCAAAAGGAACCAGCCCTGTCAACATGTTACTTTAGCCCAAAAAGACTGATTTTAAACTTCCAACCTCCAGAAATGTACTATAATAAATTTGTGCTGTTTCAAGCCACTAGGTTTGTGGTAATTTGTCAAAGGAGCAATAGGAAACTAACACAATGCCTTTGGCCCTCCCTTCCCCTCCCCTCCCCTCCCCTCCCCTCCCCTCCCCTCTCCTCCCCTCTCCCCTCTGCCCTCCTCTCCTCCTCTTCCGTCTCCTCCCCTTCCCTACTGTCCTCTTTTCTTCACCACCAAACCCCCTCCCCCTTTTCCCTTACCCACTCAGCCCTTCTTCTCAACCTTCCGCACTGGTTTTCTGGCCATTGTGAATCATGAATTGGCAGAGGCTGCCCTGAGGAGAGTGCTGTGTGGCCCCTCTAGCCTGTGGATGCTCACCCTGGTCACAGCTGTGAAGGCCTCTTCAGGACCAAGGGTCCAGGTGCCCTGCGACAGCTAACTTTCTATCCCCGACATCCTGTCAGCCTGGACCCTGGACAACTTCAAAGTAATAGCAAAAATTTTACCTGAGCCTGGTAACTTCAAATGAATTGCTATTTTATGTATTGTAAGAAAATTTGTTCCAGATACCTTGCTCTGGGCTTTAGAGGCAATAGACCTTAGATGCAACTGTGCAAAGTTGGCACTATTTTTATTCCCATTTATCAGATGAGAGAACGGATTCGCAGAAAGACAAAATAGCTTGTCCAAGATTGCAGAAACCAAGGCCTACCTAACTTCAAAGATTCACAGAGACAAATGCTTGTGAGGTGAAGATTCTTGTTAGGCAATAATCTGTAATCTGATGTTTATACGCTGTCCACTAGGTGAAGCGTAGCAGGAACCTCACTATGAGCACAGTGATTTTATATGATTTGCTTTAACCATGGTTCTGATTTGGGCAGCAGTTTGGTTTAATGAGCTTTGGAGTTAGAGAATGCTCACTGAGTGCCAGTTCCAGCTGTGGGATTTTGAACAGTATAGCAAAGTGGCTATTAAAATAAAATTATACACAACCTTCAGTTCAGCACTCCCATCCCTGGGAATATAGTCCTTAGAAATAAAAGGGCCAATCACATAAAACTACAATACAAGGATAATTACTTCAGATTTGTTTATAGAAGAGGGAAAAAATGAAAAAAAAATGAATGCTTATCCTAGCGGAATGGCTGAATAAATGGCCTACATCCAAACCATGGACTATTATGCAGCCATTAAAACAATGAGCTAGATCTAATTTGGAAAATAATCCACAAAGTATTATATAGTGAGCAATAAGATAAAGGTAAGTGTATATAACACAAAACAATTTCTATAAGTCAATGACAAACCCTCTGTGTTTGAGATTATATAAGCATGGGGGGAAATGTATTAAATGATGTCACCAGACAAAATACAACATTCATTCTTAATTTTTTAAAATTGCAATAAAATAATGTTAGACAAATCAAATCTATAGCAACATCAAGTAATTCAGTCATAACCCCAAAACTAGCATTATCTTTAATGGGAAGCACTAAAATAGTCCCATTGTAGTCAGAAATAGAACTTGACATGTCACAGACAACACAATTGGGGAAGAGAAAGGAATCACAATTCTTAGAGTTATGAAAAGAGTAGAAAAGAGAAAGGAAAAAATATTATTTACAGAGGCTATGACTGCATACTTGGAAAACAAGAAAACTAACTGAAAAGCTATTACAATCAATAAGAATTCAGAAAAGTATTAGGGGTATAGAAATAATAGATAGAAACATTAGCTTTCATACGTACCCATACATATGCACATATATGCAATAATCACATAGATGATATAATGTAAGAAAAGACCACATCACTATAGCAACCAAGACAGGAATTAAGTGAATAAAAATATGTAGGACTCATAATAAAATGTTTATAATAATTCTGAAGCCTAAAACAACTTTTTAAAAATGGAAATACAAACACATAGCATGACAATGATGTGAATTTTTCATGTTCATTTATAGTTGTGATGCAGTCCCAAGGAAAATACCCAAAAGCCTATTTTAACAAAAACTAGATAGTGTCATTCTGAAGTCACATGGAAACATAAATCAGAATAACCAGAAATACTCTGAAAAAAAAAAAAACCAATGGTGAGACACAGGGAATTAGCCATAGTAGACATTAAAACATATTAAAAATCCTCTATTATTAAAACAGTATGGTAATAATATATGAGTAGGCTGAAGGAGTAGACTAAAAAATCCAAAAAAGACATATATACAGACATATATAGATATTTCAATACAGTATATGATTAAAAACTTATCTTAAGTCAATCATGAAATGATTCAATAAATGATACTGGCAAAATTGGAGATCTATCTAGAGATATATATAAAATTGGATGTATGCTTCAATCCAAACAGTGGGATTGTCTCCAAGAGGATCAAAGGTTTAAATGAAAAAAAAAAAAAAAAAAAGACAACAGAAGAGTTCTAAATGAAAACATGGGAGAATTATCTCATAATATTAGAGTTGTGACAGTCTCTCTAATTAGGACTCAAATTTGGAAGTGATCAAAGAAACGACTAGTAAATTTGACTCTTAAAAAAAAAGTAGAAAAATTTCTCCATGGGAAATATGCTGTGCTTAAGGTCAAAAGCTAAAAGACAAACTAGGAAAAGCTTTTTGCAACTCAAATCACAAGACACTAACTCCCTAACATATAAAAAAGCACAAGTAGAAAATGAACAGAATACAAATGATAATGCACTAGAAAGGAAATATTTAGTATAAATTTTTCTCAAACATATAAAAAGATGCTCGACCTCGTTAATTATAAGACATACAACTAAAAATACCTGACATCAATTTTTCATCTATCAGATTGACAAAGATCCAAAAGTTCAATAAAAAGTGTCAGCGAGGCTATGTAAAGACAGGCACCCTTAAACTCTGCTAGTGAGAGGACAAATTCACACACACGGAGGTCAACATGGCAGTGTCCCCTAGAATTATAAGTGCCTGCCTTTACTCTTTGACCCAACAATACATTCAACAGGTACACTAGTACTTAGATTTAAAGACACATGATACATGTGAGGGGTTATTTTAGCATTCACTATAAGAGCAAAGACATGAAAACAACTTGAGTGCCCACTAATAACAAAGTAATAAAGTAAATCATAAATTTTAATTTTAGAACTTAATAAAATAGTGATGTGGCTTGGATACTTGTCCCCTCCAAATCTCATGTTGAAATGTAGTTTCCAGTGTTAGAGATAGGGCCTGGTGGGAAGTGTTTCGGTCATGGGGGCTGATCCTTCATGAATTGTTTGATGCCCTCCTCATGGTAATAAGTGAGTTCTCACCCAATTAACAAAAGAAAAGTCTAGTATAAAGAAAGTGCCTTTTTGTTCCAAAGCTAGCTTAGGGGAAAAATTATACACTTTTGCTTTTGGAGCAGAAAGCAGGTATTTTAAAAGGCATATGGCACAAATGGCACTCAGAGGAGGGAAATGCAGGTGGGGGATCATGAACTCATTTTGATGCTGTATCCCACTGGGTGATCGAGCTAGCCACTGCTGGCATCTTTGTGGGCAGAACTAGGTTGTAAAAGTGGCCAAAACTCTCCAGGTGGAAGAAAGTTTCATAGCAGGCATACTTTGGGTTGTAAATTGACTGTTTCTTGAGGCAATCTCCTGGTGGGAGAAAGTTCTGCCCTGGAGTTTCTAAGCATAATGAGCTTCTCCTGCAGGCTGTCTGGTAAAGAAGAGGTAAAAAGTTATGATTGCATTTCTAAAGAGCTCATGTATTAACCTGTTCTCCAAACTGTACCTGGGCCTCTTTGAGCCACAGCTGGAAAAATCAGGATTCAGGGAGCAGTGTCCTGAGGATGCACAGGGCAGTGGGGCTCTGGGCCTGGCCCAAGAAAGCATTCTGTCCTCCTAGAACTCTGCGCCTATGATGAGAGGTGCTGCCGTGAAGGTCTTAAGGTCTTAAATGTCTTCAAGCCCTTTTCATTATCTTGGTTATTAGCTTTTGGCTCCTTTTTAATTATACATATTTCTGCAGCCTGCTTGAATTTCTCCCCTGAAAATGGACTTTTCTTTCTACCACATGGCCAGGCTGCAAATTTTTCAAACTTTTATGCTCTGCTTCTCCTTTAAATATAAGTTCCAACTTTAGGTCATTTATTTGCTCATACAGATGAACATAGTTGTTAGAATCAGCCAGGTCACTTCTTGAATGCTTTGCTGCTTATAAATTTCTTCCACCAGATACCGTTAAGTCATTATTTTCAAGTTCAAAGTTCCACAGATTTTAGGGTAGGGGCACAATGCAGCCAAGTTCTTTGCTAAGGCATAACACATGTCACCTTTGCTCCAGTCCCCAATAAGTTCCTCATCTCCATCTGAGACCTCATCAGCCTGGCCTTCTCTGTCCATAGAACTGCCAGCATTTTGGTCATAACTACTCAAGCAGTCTCTAAGAAATTCCAAAATTTCCCTCATCTTTCTCTCTTCTTCTGAGCCTTCCACAGTCTTCCAACCTCTGCCTGTTACCCAGTTCCAAAGCTGCTTCCACATTTTTAGATATCTTCATAGCAATGCCCCATTCCTTGGTACCAATTTTCTGTATTTACCCATTCTTGTACTACTATAAAGAAATATCTGAGACTGGGAAATTTATAAAGAAAAGAGGTTTGATTGCCTCACTATTCTATAGGCTGTATAGGAAGCATAGTGGCTTGGGCTTCTAGGAAGGCCATAGGAAGCTTCCAATCATGGCAGAAGACAAAGGGAAAGCAAGGTGTCTCATATGGCAGGAGCAGGAGCAAGAATGGCGGGGGGAAGTTCTACACACTTTTAAACAACCAGGTCTTGTGAGAATTTTATCATGAGGACAGCACCAAGGGAATGGTGCTATAATAAATTATTCATGAAGAATCCATCCCCATGATCCAGTCACCACCCACCAGGCCCCACTTCCAACATTAGGGATTATAATTTGACATGAGATTTGGGTGAGGACACAGATCCAAACCATATTATCTCAGTAGGAAGTGGGGGATAGGAGGAAAGAGAAAAGAGAGAGAAAAAATAATTAAACTATCTTTTAGAAAGATGGGAGTACTGGTTATAGCCTCACCAGAAGCTGAGCAGATGCCAGCACTATGCCTCCTATATACTCTGCAGAACCATAAGCCAATTAAACCTCTAGTCTTTATAAATTACCCAGCCTCAGGTATTCCTTTAAAACAATGGAAAAATGGACTAACAACAAAAATTGTATTAATACCAAGGAGTGTGGTGTTGCCATAAAGATACTTGAAGATGTGGAAATGGCTTTGGAATAGGGGAATGGGCAGAGGTTGGAGGAGTTTGGAGGGCTCAAAAAAGACAGAAAGATATGGGAAAGTTTGGAACTTCTTGGAGACTGGTTACATGGTTGTGGCCAAAATAGCAATAGAGATAGGGACAGTGAAGGCTAGATGGAGGTCTCAGATGGAAATGAGAAACTTATTGGAAACTGGAATAAACGTCACCCATGTTACACCATAGCAAAAAACTTAGCTGCATTCTGTTCATGTCCAAGGGATCTGTGGAAGTTTGAACTTAAGACTGATGACTTAGGGTATTGGGTGCAAGAAATTTCTAAGCAGCAAAGTGTTCAAGATATGGCCTGGCTGCTTCTAAAAGCCTTGGATCAGGTGTGAGAGCATATAAAAGACCTAAAGTTGGAAGTTACATTTAAAAAGTACCCAAGTGCCAGAGAAAGAAAAGTCCCTTTCAGGAGAGGAATGCAAGCAGGCTGGGGAGCAACCACTTGCTAGAGAGATTAGCATGACTAAAATAGAGTCAAGTGCTAATATCTAAGACAATGGGAAAAATGCCCCAAGACATTTTAGTAGTCTTCTGAATAGTCCCTTCCATCATAGGGCCAGAAACTTAAGAGAAAAGTATGGTTTTAGAGGCCAGGCCCAGGACACTGCTGTCTTGCTTAGCCTGAGGATGCTGCTCCTTGCATTCTGGCTGCTCCAAGTATAGCTTCAGCTCAGAGAGGCTCAGGTGCAACTCAGGACACTTTGCTGGAGGTCACAAGCCATCAGGCTTGGTGACTTCTATGTGGTGTTAAGCCTGCAGGCACATGGCATGCAAGAGTAAAGGAGGGGGTTGGAAGCTTCTACCTAGATTTCAGACAATGTGTCAGAAAGCCTAGGTGCTCAGGCAGAAGATACAATGGTGGGCCTGGAGGAAGCCCTCAATAAACATCACTTATTATTGTCTCATAGTACTGCTATGGAGAGGAGTACATGAAATAATGCATCTAAAGCTACTGAAGCAGAGCAGGCCTTCAATGAATATGCACGTCCTTCTCTGTCTCTTCTTTCAATTCCCGTATCACCTACCTAGTAATAGCCCTCATTGCTGGCAAATGTTCCCTGTCTTCTCAACAAAGTTTCAGAATCATCTTCCCTGACAGTGTGCTATCATAAAGGAAAGTACACCTAAAAGATGTACATAGTGATAAATGACTTGTTGTCTCAAAGGCCATTTACTCTCCTTATACTACATTTCTCTAATAATTGTAAACCACAGATTTAGTCTTGAGCTGCTCAGCTAGAAGACAGTAGAATTATAAATGCAGCTGAGGAATCTCAATGATCAAATTCCATTGCACATTAACAATTATGCTCAGTAATTTTAAATTTCCAAGTGACCAAAATTTAAGAGATATGCAAATTAATTAATTAACCAATACTTTTTAGCTTCTCCTTTTTTCTCCCTTCTTGATGTCAATGTTTGCATTGACTGGATCTTCTTACTTCAGTCTAAGGAGAAATCATATCTCAGAGTGTGTCACTCATCATTAATCAATTTGATCAATAGTTATTAGGTGCCTGCTAAGTGCAAAACATGATGTTGGTCTCTATGCATGGTACAAGAAAAACTGTATAAAAGTCATGACTTGACTTTAAAAACTGAATAACACAAAGTAAACCAATACTTAGAATAAGAAAGTAAGATGTAATTAATTCCAGTCCTTTCAATTTAGAATTTTCCTATGAAAAAAGAGATTAGTATGCCAACAATTTATATCATAAAGTAGAGACAGGGAATGCTAACCTACTTTAGATAGTGAGCTTCACAATTTTTGAAACACCCAGTTACATTTTACATAAATAATGCATGTTGATTATTAATCATTCTTATCTGTTCAATAAGGGAGATCTAAGCGTGTTTACCATGCTATATTTTATAGGCAGAGTTTAGTTAACATTTGGGGATATAAATCTCACTTTTGAATAATATAATGTCTAATTCAAGTCTTATTTGGAGCCTAGAGGGGGAGATCAGTTAGAGGTGAGGAAGTTTTAGTTTTACGCACTATCTTGTTTTTTCCCACAGCCCTTCAATATGGCTGTCATTATTCCCACTTTATAGGCAATACAGATAAGGGCTTAGGAAGAGAGGGGCCTAGCTCAAGCCTCCCTGAACAGTAAACAGCCACAGTTTGGGTCTGCTTGCTGCAAGGCACATGCCCTTGGCCCTCTTCAACCCAACGTTGAGTTCTGCTTGCACTTCACTGTAGGTGTGAGTGAGACAGAAGGCCAAGGCTAGGCATGCCCATGACTGTAGCAGAGAGTGTCAGCAATGGCCATAGGGGAACTCAACTCTTTGCAGTGGCCTCCTGAGAGCAGAGAACTGAAAAACAGGCCATGATTTCAGATTTCAAGCCCTCAGAAGAAAGTACTTCTGGTTGAGTAGAGGGAATCTACTTTTCAGGCCTTTGTAAATGATCACTCAGCTGTGCAGCATTTTTAGGGTGGGGAACTGCCTTTATTTCTACAATTTCATTGCATATGATACCCCAGGTTCACCTGAGCTATCCTTCGGAGATCTCCTCTCTTCTTAGTAGTCTGTTAGTTATTCTGAAAAGATTGTGTCAAATAAAAATTTTGTTATCCACATGTTTCATACCCTGACTAATTTTTCATTCAGACACTAATCATTTTGGAAATACCAGGGCAACTGGGAGGAATTTCCAGGTTGTACTCCACAGAACAAGACTATTTAATCCGCCCCAGTTCGTTTCCCATCCTGTAGACTTTCTGTGCCCTCCTCCATGACCTGTGTAATCTCTCTTCCAAAAAGCAAATGAGCCTCTAGTTGATCTGGACAGAAAAATATGCAAAAGGAATCTGGGGTGGGAGTGAAGGGATATAGATATAACCTGATACTGTAAGTATTCATCCATCTCTCTGAATAGAAGAATTAGGAAAATGGGTCCCTGTGGTGCAAAGAATGTAAGATAAATTCCTGATATTTTTCTTTCTTTTTGTTCTCTTCATTTCTCCATGAGAGTAGTAGTAATAGTGGCCACAACTTCAAGAGAAACCTCGTCTTTCCAGCCAGTGAATTGGAAAAATACACCCCACAGAACCAAAGAGTGGAAACAATATTGCAAAAAGGAGAATGGGAGAAAGAGATCCCCCAATTCCACATATGAATTGATACAAGTCCCAGGTTCACCCCAAACTGCATGTGTGCACCCAAAGAAGCACAAGCTTTGAGAAGTGAACTACCATATAATTCACTGACCACATCCAAGACTCACCCTTTCTGTGACATATGTGAGAAGCACATCCAAATAGACTTTGAATATGGAACGGACTTTGGAACCACTGTTCACAGAAGACAAGACAGGTTTATTATCTGCTTAAAAAACAACAAACAAACAAAAACCGAAAATCTATTTTCTCCAGAGGATTTTAATAAGACCCAGAGCTTCACAGTGTAATATACAAAATGTCCAGGCAAAATCCAAATTACTAGACATACTAAAACCTGGAAAATCTGACCTGTGCTCAAGTAAAAGACAGACGTTGGCCATGCGGGGTGACTGATACCTGCAATCACAGCACTTTGGGAGGCGACGTGGGTGGATCACCTGAGGTCAAGAGTTTGAGACCAGCCTGGTCAAAATGGTGAATCCCTGTCTGTACTAAAAATACAAAAATTAGCTGGCGTGATGGCGCACTCCTGTAATCCCAGTTACTCTGGAGACTGAGGCAGGAGAATCGCTTGAACCTGGGAGGTGGAGGTTGCAGTGAGTGGGACTCGTACCACTGCACTCCAGCCTGGGCAATAGAGCGAGACTCCCCGCCCCCACCCCCCAAGAAAAAGATGCGAACTCTGAGGTGACGCAGATGTTGAAATTATCAGGTAAAAACTTTAAAGCAGCTATTTAAACCTTTCTTTATGAGGTAAGCTGAGGTGGAGCATACTTCAGGGAAGGAGGGAAGAAAAGAGAATTGAATTGCTTGCTCTTTCTCATCTCCTGTATCCATTAGTCAAAGTTTGCCCTACAAAAAATTAACTCATCTTCACACTTTTGGTCATATCACACAGCCCCTTTGGAAGCCCCTTAGCAAACAAGAGCTCATGTTCTAAATCAGAGGTCAAGAAACTTTTTCTGTAAAGTGCTGGATAGTCAATTTTAGTAAATTTGCAGTCCATGCAGTTCCTTTCATAACTGCTCAATTCTGACATTATACTGCCAAAGCAAATATATACAATACATAAATAAATGGGCATGATTGTATTCCAGTCAAACTTTACTAAAACAAGCAGCAGACTGGATTCAAGGCACAGGTCATAGTTTGCTGACCCCTGTCCTATAGGGTAATTCTTCATCCAAATTCAGAAGTAGTGGGGAGATCTGGAGATTTCGGGATGATGGTGTACATGATAAAACCAGTGAAGCCTATGATTGAGTCCATTTGTCATCTCCTTTGCCATAAATTATGTATGTTGGTCTGAGGCAGTGTTGTATAGGATCTGATGCAAATAGACTAGATATTCTGTAAGCCCTCAGATTGTGAAGGCACTGTGGATAAATCCACACCAGGAATAGTCACTTCAAAGGTAAATCACTACCCTCTCCAGAGAGGAAAAGATCTAAAATAATAAATAAGACACAGAGTGTCTTGGTGGTCTTCCCAAGGATGGTGTCATATTGCTGGCGGCTCTGTGTTGATCACTGCTGGTTGATTGGCCTTTATTGGTAGCAATAGCTACACAATCCTTGATGAAGGGAGCCCATTTGGGTCCATACAAAGCTTCCATTCCTGCTACCATATGGATACTCTGTTAGTCCATTGCAGAATCACTAGAAAAGACAAAAAAAAAAAGACTGATTGGTACCCATAGGATAAAACACTCTGACTACCTGGCTGGCTGTTGATAGATTTTTCTGCAGTTGATTTTTTTTTATGGTAGGCATTAATACGAAATCCAAATATCTGTACAATTTGTGCCCATTCTCACAGACCCATCTAGAGATTTCGGGATGATGGTGCACATGATAAAACCAGTGAAGCCTATAATTGAGTCCATTTGTCATCTCCTTTGCCATAAATTATGTATGTTTACCAGACCTCGTAGTCAATGATTCTCTGGTCTTGTTATTCTCCGTCTCCTCCTCAAGCCTCCATTCACCACCGCTCTCGGGTCAGTGTATATCTATCCCTCAAGCTGCCTCTTCCTCCATATGAAATTATGGCAAGTCTACTGTACACAGCTCTGCCCACTAGAGGGTTTCCCTTTACCCCTTTTCTTCGCCATCAATTCAGGTCCAACCTGCATGGTGCTGTCATGTAGCGGCTGCCCATTTACAACTAGCACCAACATATTGCTCAGACTCATTAGTGAATTGGAAGAACCCTTTAGACCTTCATTAGTCAATTGTGGAAAAAATCTCATTGGTCAAAGGTATGATGAGTGAGGGAGAGGCATCAATGTAACTTAAGTAGTTAATACAGGGATCTGGGCCATCTGATTTTGTAATTTACTCATTCTTTAGGAGATCCTGGAACCTTGTCCCCAATAAACTCCTTTCATTGTACAGTGATTTGCTGTTGTGGCTGCTCTACTACTTGGTTCAATGGACCTGGTGATATCCAGACCATAAAGAGCATCTCAGTTCATAGAGGCGCTTGGTGCTCCATGATGACGTGTGCAGTCTCCGGTAGGAAACACTTAAATGACAGGAGCTGTTTTGCAAACATCGTAATTCTCTGCTGAAGAAGGCATGGCCTTCTCCAGAACTCTATGGATCTGCCCACAGCTCATTTTTAATGACTTTCCAGAAACTCCCTACATTATCTTTATCTATCCAAACCGTTAGCCACCACTGAAACTGCAGCTTGTTGAGTCTAAAGCTGCTGCAAAACCCTATTTTTGCCCTGGACCTTGTTTGAGGTCTTCTGAGTCAACCCATGAATGGGTTGCAGAAAGATTCCCAAGTATAGCATATGCTTCCTCCAAAATCCAGAATGAGATACAAGTGTTGTGCCTCATCACAAATGACAGAAAGTGAGAGGTACAACAACTTGTCTTTTACATTAGAATGAATGCCCTGGCACGTCCTTAACTACTGGACACCTGAAAACTTCACTGATGGGGCAGACTGTTACATCTCCTTTTTTTCCCATCTCCCAACTTTGGGCATGCATACTTCTTACTAGGGCAGCTAGTGTACACTCCACTTCTAGTTCACCAGTCCACTTAACATGGTATTATCAGTACAGTGGACCAATGTGATGTTCTGTGGAATGTCAAGATGATCAAGGTCTCTGGACTACATTATAGCCTTACAGCAATACACTAAACATATACTGATATCCTCTTCATATTATGACATGCTACTTTTAATTCTCCCTATTATTGCATATCCAGAAGAAAGCATTCATTAAATCCATAGCAGTAGATTTTGGACCAAAGGCTATGTTGAAATTCTCTACTGAACATACTACATCTGGCCTAACAGTTGTGATTGTGACATTGCTAGGTTAAGTTAATGATACTCCACTTCCCTAAGTATTCTAATGTGTTCCTTAACACTACACCAGGGAAATCTGGGCATCTTAAACTTCATTTTTATAGAAGCCATCATCATGTTCAATATTCTATATCCTTTTCTACAGAATATTGAACAAGCTCCAGATATCCTTGCCAAAGCACTGAAGCTCAAATCATGGTGCATTCCCCATATCAGTACATTCTTCTGTATTCAATGGATATTCTGTGCCCTCCATCTCTCTCAGCCCAACATTCTCAGGATCCATTTCATACCATGTGTTCTTCTGGAGCTTGTCAGTATATATCAGCCAGACCAAATAATTCTCTTGGTATGTAAACTATTATTTTCCAAAAGCAGAGCTTGTATTTTTTCACTTGGGCTGTGCTGACTTCTGGCTCTGTTTGTTGCCTGGAAATAATGAGAGGTGATAGGGAAGATACTGACAAGAATAAGCATCATTGAATGGTATCTAGGCAAGGTGGGCTGTTGGGCTATTGGAGAAAGGGCAGAAGAACTTGGGAGTTTAAAATTCTCAGGTTCACCCATGCAGATATCCTCATTCTATGTTTCAATCAAGGCCCCAATTTTCACATAAGAGGCCTGTGCACATTACACATATATAAGTATACTTTGCAGGAACTGTGCTTTATAATTAGATCCTGGGCCTGATTTTCATCAGAGTCTACCTTGAAATTTTAGGCACTAAGAGTTTCTTTTAAAGACACTAAAGAGAGATTTTCATAGTGTGCAATTATAAGCCCTGGGACAAACACTTTCTTTTTGCAAGGAGTACAGTACAGTCACATTACTCCAAAATATATGTAATTATCATTGTCCTCATACTGATGAAATGACACAATTACTAGATCTCTCAATGCTTTCCTTTTCACATGCACCTCACATCAACCAGCTGCAAGTGAATGCCTAAGTACTTGCAACATCATTGCATACCAGGGGTTATTAACAATCCATTTACTACCAGCATTGCAGTCCTTATTAATTTCTGATCTGTGGGCAGTCAAACTCCAAATCTTACTGAGGACCTGCTTTCTGTAACCATTTCTGAAACGAACTGTTTTAGCCCAAGTTTCTTAGAAAACAAAGTCTGCACCAAAGATTATGTGGGAATATATATTTTTGGAGCCCAGGGCAGTGAAAATAATGGAATACAGAGTTGAAACACAAGGATGGGAAGCAATAGAAGGTAATGTGTTACCACCTGGACAATAGTTCACAATGAGTCATGAAGAGATTTAGCCAATTACTCAGCAGCTTCACCTACCCAGTCATGCAGGAAACCTCCATACATGCTTTTCCTTGGAACAACCTATTGTAGGGAGGACAGGAGAATTTATGTAATGACTCCTTCCCATCTGCCACTCTTAAAACCTTGCTACAAAGACTTGTTTCTGAGTTGTTTTCTTAGTCTTTTCAGCAGGTGTCTGGGAAACTGTGCAGTGTGTACTTCATCAGAGTCTGGAAGTGACCATAGGAGCTGGACACTCTGTGACTGGTTGTCCTAACAGGGAGACACCTTGCCACAAGAGTGGCTTAGGTCTAATAGACATTTATTACACCCCTAGTCATTGTGCACGAGCTTGGGAATACAATAGGAATATTTTCTGTGATCAAAAAACTTTGTCTAGTGAAGATAACAAAACTAAACATTTTGTAAAATACTTACTACTATAATATAGGTTTTAAAAAAATGCTGTGGCTTCCTAGAGGTAAATGAAAGTCCAGTCATGTCTAGAAATTTGGCAGATGTTCCTGACAGCAATGACTTAAGCATACCTTGAGAATGACCCTATGACTTAAACGTAATGTGCGTTTGGAGTTTTGAGCTGGGGAATCTGGGAGTGAACAACCTGCAGATTCATTCCTCATCTATAAGGAACAATTAAACCTCTGGCCCAAGCCGTGGAATGTAGGCCATACAGGGAATCAAGACCCTTTGTTTTGGGTTAAATGAAGGTGGTGGAAGTACCTTACTAGGTGGAAGGAGCTAGGGGAAAGATGTTAAGCAAAAATGCTGTATGAACTGCATAATTTTTACAAATGCTAGTGGTTCTCCTGTCTAGCCTGCTGCCACTGGACTGCCCTGTATGTAAGTCCCCTCAAAAAAACCTGTGCCTCATTTGCTGGCTCTGGACCTCTTCTTTGGCCTCTCAAACATGGTGCCATCCATACTGAAATCAATAGGAGTCCAGCATGACAAGTTCCCAGAGGAAAAGATCATAAACTGCATTCAATTTTGTAAAATCCAAAGTCTTTAGTTAGAAAGGAAACAAGAGTTCATTTGGCTAGCCCTTTATTCAATCACCTAATTAAGCCTTTATTATCTTGAGACCCAGAGAAGTTAAACATCATCCCAATCCCCATCTATCCCACTCTGCATAACATATTCTAGTGTTATTAACCATGCACTTTCCAAATCAAAGGTTTTACACATCTGAGATTTTGCAGATAGAATTTCCTGCTCTTCTGTGTGAGTCGTGGCAGACTAGCATACACTGCAGTATCAACTCTGGAATTTGATGGCTTTAAACAACAAAGGTTTATTTCTGCTTATGGTAGTCACTCAAGAACCCAGACTGATGGAGGGTTTATTTTAATACAAGCTTCTACAATTTCTGTAGCAGTGGGAAAGGAATATGGTAAATCACATATACGTGTTTATAGCTTCTGCCTAGAAATGACATATATCGCTTTCACCCACATGTCATTGGCTCAAGCATGTCATGTGGCTATATTTACATGTAAGAGGACAGGGACAGGCTATTCTATGTACATGAAAGAGGGAAAAATCAGAAATACTTAATGGTTAGCATTAATGACTAGCACCTTCCTAAATTTTTTTTTTACCATTCTAATTCCTATTCAAGTTTGTAGATTCAGCTCAGATGTTGTCTACTCAGAGATGCCTCCTTGTGTCGTGCTCCCCACCTGCAGGGTGGGTGAGAAGATCCCATCTGTGCTTCAGACTTCATGCACTTACTTCCATTATTGCATAGACAATACAGCATAGACATTATCTCTCCACTTGTCTATCTCCCACATAGTACGGAGTGCTCCCCATGGACAGCAACCACTTTTTACCACTGTGTGCTCAGCACACAGCACAGTGCCTGCTACATAACAGACACTCAAATGCATGTTTGTTGAACTGAGCAAAGCTGGGTGACAGCACTGAAAATAAAACTTCCTTTTTATAAGACTCCATTATGCCAGAGCTAACTGAAACATCGTGGAGTGTTTTAAACATTTTTCAATGCCAGTCTCCCCTCTCCTGCTGTTTATCAAATTACAGTGACCTATTCAGGTGATAAAAAGAGCTCCCCTCAGGCAGAACCTAAATATAAACATTCTAGAAAACTGTTACCTTCAACCTTTTCACTAGTCAGATGAACCTTGCACAAATCCTCAAGTTTTGGGTTGTTCGGTTTTTCTCCCTAAACAGAGTTTATTCAGCAAGTAAGTAGGGCCTGGACTGGGAAAGTAACTCATTTCTCTCACACTTTGTGGAGATGTAAATCAGGTCATAAGCAAAAGTCATTTGGAAATCTTATTTCTCTGTGGGCTCATCTATTCTGCTCTGCTGCGTGGGTGAATCCCAGGAGCACCCTCCTGTCTTTTCTATGCCATTAAGACAGAAGAGGAAATTGTACTTACAGATTTCCTCAAGCGCAGACTCATTTGATTGTGGTCAGGAAAACTTAGGCCAAGTTCATTGGGAAACTGAACCCAGAGCCAAGGACAGCTCCGTAGCAGTGTGTGGCTAGTGGTCAGGCAGAAATGACATC
The DNA here is from genome assembly GCF_008728515.1 of Papio anubis. Taxonomy (NCBI): domain Eukaryota; kingdom Metazoa; phylum Chordata; class Mammalia; order Primates; family Cercopithecidae; genus Papio; species Papio anubis. The sequence goes on along the minus strand of NW_022161248.1, from coordinate 71,985 downwards.
CTGCCATATTTCTATGTGGATTCTCTACAAAGACAGCAAAAAAACTCTTTCCATTTTTTTTTTTAACCTAACACCCTTCTCAGTTCATAATAGAGCATTTCCTAATCCCTTGCTAGGCAAGGTGTGGTTCAAAGACCAGCAGCATTTGTGTCACCTGGGACCCTGTTAGAAATTGATCATCTTGGCCCTCTCTCTACACTTGCTGAATCAGAACTTGCAGTTTAGCAAGATTCCCAGGTGATTCATGTAGACATTAAAATGTGAGAAGCACAGAGCCGGGCTCTGAACACATTTTATGGAGGAGTCTCTTTAGTATAAGTACAGCTTTGCCTATCATGGTCCTCATCTAACACTTTGGGAAAGGTAAACACTCCTCGAGCCAGGAGGTATTGCACTTTCTTTATTCATTGTTTAGGAGGTGACACGTGATTGAAGGTGAAGGGAAAACCATCGTGTGTCCAAGGATCTCAGGGCCAGTTCCTCCTGCAAACAGCTCTCTTTATAACTGGGTAGTGGTCAGCCAGGCTGAAAATATGGGCAGTCCATTTACTGTAGGCTGATTAAAAAAAGACCCAGAGATGCTGCAAAACTGTCTCCAAAGATCCCCAGCCTCCTATGCTACAAGCCACAACTGGGAGCTCTTTTACAGCCTTTGCCTTAGGTGAGAGTGGTGAGAAGTAGGAGACAGCAGGATTTGTGAGCTGGTTAAAACTTCCCATGTCATTTTTCTCCTTTGTACACACACGTGGACTCTTCTGCCCCTGTTTCTCTTCTCCTCTGACTGTTGTTTTCTTCTTTGTGCTGTCTGATTTCCATGATCTCTCTCTTTCTCCCCAGTTTCCCTCTCTCTTCACCACCCATGACGTTACTTAGGTTTACTGGTAACTTGACTATCCTGTAATATAACATTGTCTCATTCATCATTTTGCCCTTTTTTTTTTTTTCCCCCCCTGAGACTGAGTCTTGCTCAGTCGCCCAGGCTGGAGTGCAGTGGCGCGATCTCGGCTCACTGCAAGCTCCACCTCGCAGGTTCACGCCATTCTCCTGCCTCAGCCTCCCGAGTAGCTGGGACTACAGACGCCCGCTACCACACCCGGCTAATTTTTTTGTATTTTTAGTAGAGATGGGTTTTCACCATGTTGGCCAGGATGGTCTCGATCTCCTGACCTCGTGATCCTCCCGCCTCAGCCTCCTAAAGTGCTGGGATTACAGGCGTGAGCCACCGTGCCCGGCCCATTTTGCCCTTTCTTGATAGACTATTTTAGTTCACATCATTTCATGTACCCTGAGATTAAGGTATTTCTCTAATGACTTCTGCTATCTTTTCATTGTATTTTTGTATTATTACACAATGACATTGAGTATTTCATGTGTTCTTTTAGAAAGACCAATGCTAACGCACTGCATGCAGTCACTTAAAAGAAACTCAGCATGCTAGGCTAGCATGGGTTAAGGTCTTCATCCATTATCTCCACTCTCTCCTGTACTATCAATCTCTCCATCTCCAATGGCAACTGACCTTCAGCCTACAGCATATTCAAATCTCCTCCATCTTAAAAAAAAAATCTGGTTTCAGTCCTGTTCTCCCTTAAGCATACCACCCAATCTCCTTCCTTTGGCATGCTTTACTATCTCCTCTCTGCCTGCATTTCTCTTTTGCACTGCCACCTAAGTGAACTTTTTAAAACATAAGCTGTTACTGCAACCCCTGCAGGAAATCTAGCACTGGCATTCTTCCTTTAATCCCAGACATCCAGACATTGATTGCCCTTTGCAGCTGAGTCCTAGGCTTACTTACCAACCTATTTCAGGTCATTCATTACCTGCTCAAATGCATACCCAACCCCACGGTGCTTTCTGTTGTCTTCTAAACACAATAACGGGTTTTCTTGCCCACTACCTGTATCTGTTCATTTTTCTATGTACATTATTTTCCCTTTTAGTATTTGCTGAGGTCCTGCTTAACCTTTCAAGACCCAGCCAAGGTCACCTTTCTTGTGTCAGAAGCCTAAAGCCTTACATGACCTCCTGTTTGTTCCTAAGCATCTTAGCCATGCCTCTGTCTCATTAATTGCCATGTAAATATTTATATTTCTGCAGCGTGAGCTTCTTGGACTCTTGGATTTTTATTCCACTTGTCTTTATAACCCAACGTCTAATATAATGCCTGATATAAAAAGATATGCAAATGTTTATTGAATTAAATTTCATATGGTCTCTAGATTTTTTCAGTTTATTTCATACTGTGATTTTAGACTCGTAACTTGGTTATCAATTCAATCAGGAAAGAGTCATTTATAGAGATACAAAGCCAGAAAGCATAGTTTCTGGGAGGTGTGCAGTTCTGGTTGGGATCCAGCCTCCCAGAGGAAAGTAAGGCATGGAGAATCACCATGCCTCTTAGTCCTGAACTTCCTCTCCCCATATGCTTTTGATTTGACCTGTTGAAAAAGTAACTTCTCTAGCCTTCTTTGCCACCAAGAGATTATCCTGGATGATTTGGCTATCATGAAGGAGGAAATGCTGGACCTAGCCACCACTGGCCAGATATCCACTGGAAATCAGACCAGAGGCCAGAGTGGTCAGCAGTTAGGCCTCAGCACTTAGGGGAGTTGAATAAAAGGAAAGAAAGCTAGGAAACTGTGAATGGTTTCCACATCTGCTTTACAGAGTTAAGGAACAGATGCAGGCTATGCTGGAAGCACCTTACAAAACCCCACTGCAGTCTTCTCCTCCTCTGTATTGCATACTCAGCTGGGTTTCAAACTTCAGGTGCATGGTTCCTTGATGGCACTGAGTGGCGCTGCCCAGAGCCATGCTGTGAACAGGAGGAATGACAATCCTGAGACCTCCCAAACTGGCTTTACCTCTGCTGGGGGTGAGCAGGGTTCTTGACTGGCTCAGGAGCTCCAAGTGGTCCAGTAAAGTAAAACCCAGTATGTTTTACTCCCTAAAGGTCTGTGGGGCACTCCACAAGTACCTCCAAAGCCAGAGTCGACTGTAACACACATTTTGGACTTGCACTTGCCTGAGTCCAAACTTTGGAGTTTTTCAAATGTTTCATGGTGAATAAGGTATATCCACATGCTCCAATCAACTCTCCTATTGGCAGACATCACAGGAACTGTTCTCAGAAGAAGCTCCCTCTCCTCACATTTTATGTTGAGTCACATCATCATGCAATGACTAAAATAGGCAGAAACTTTACTAAAAAATAGTTAGATGTGTTAGTATGTATACAAGTATACTGTTTATTTATGTCTATGCAGTGTTTTTTGTTGTTGTTTTTGGTTTTCTTTTCTTTTTTTTTTTTTTTTGAGATGGAGTCTCACTCTGTGACCCAGGCTGGAGTACAGTGGCGTGATCTCGGCTCATTGCAGCCTCCGCCTCCCAGGTTCAAGAAATTCTCCTGCCTCAGCCTCCTGAGTAGCTGGGATGGGATTACAGGCCCCCGTCACCATGACTGGCTATTTCCTTTTGTATTTTTTAGTAGACATGGGGTTTCACCATGTTGGCCAGGCTGGTCTCAAACTCTTGACCTCAAGTGATCCGCCTGCCTCGGCCTCCTGAAGTGCTGGGATTACAGACATGAGCCACCACAACCAGCCCAGTGGATGATTTTTAAGTATTGAAATACTACCATGTTTCTGGAAGCAATATTTTTGAAATATTTTTTTAAATTCTGAATCATAGGATTGAAATACTTATATTTTTCTTGGAACACTTTTTTAAATGTTTTTTGAAATTCTGAATCTGAATCTTTTACAACTTGCAATATACCCAGAGAGCTATTTGCTGCACTGCAATTTCTAATCCAACAAAACTGCACTCATTTAGAAAGTACTCTTCTATACCTCCACAATCCTCGAGAGGAGAATGAAAATGACAATCGATGAAGCCAAACTTCTACTGCAAGGAATATTTCTCATTCCAGTTCAAAGACTTTTTGAAAAAGTGAAATATAGACAATACAAAATTGAAGTTGATGCAGCTAACTGCGTCAGATACTCCATCTACAATGATGAGACTGGAAGAGTCTGAGATAAACTGGCAAGGCTCTCTTTAAAACGAGGTTGTAGCTCACGAGCCACAGAAAGATCCTTGAAAAAGGAAGCGTTTTGCAGAAACACCTCCTCAAAGTTGCTAAATAAAAGGAAGGATTATTTGAAAATGTTAAGCCAAAGGAAAATATTTGGAGTTAGTTTATAACCTAATGTCACCATTCATGATGTCTTACATTCCAATACAATGTCAAAGATTTTTCAACAGCTGAACAAATTTGCAGGACAGTAGACTCTCATTATGACACCTTTTTTTGGTAAATTGTTAAGTACTGAATTTATTAATAAGTTAATTAATACTTAATTATTTAATACCTAATTTTCAACTTTCTGGGATTACTAAAGTTTTTATTTTATATAAAGTTTTTTAGTAATTTTATTAATTTACTGCTAATAAATAATTTTGCAATAACAATATGTTTAGTATACATACATTTAAAACTTTGCATTTTTACTTGTCTTAAGGTGTATTGAATTTTTAGTTGTTACATATTAAATATTTGGTTTAATTTTTTGCTTCACTAACTCTGAATACATTAAAAAACATAAAATGCCAGTATCAATACTAGTATTTTAATGTTATGCAAAATAAATATCAAGTTACTGAAACTGGCATTTTGCTTTGGTATTGTAATTAAATAAACCAAACAGTAAAACAATAAATAAATAATAAACAATAAATAAATAAAATAATAAAACAAAAGCCCATAATTATACACATAACACACACACACATTTATACACATATATAGATGCAGAGGGAACATTTAAGGTATAGAACTGGTTTCTATATCTTTCCCCCTTATATTCCAATTTCCACCATTTGTTAAATTGAATGCTAAACAAGTTTCTCAGAGCTTCTCAAAATAAGGACTATCATCTCAATCTGATTAAAACCATACTTTGATTGATCCTGTGTCACAATCAAATAGAAATTATAGGATACCAGGAGCTAGAAACGAGCCAAAAGGGTTTCATTGTTTTAGCCCTTAATAAATGCAGTGCAAGCAGTGTTCATACATGATGGATTTCCTTTTCACCTCTGAGAAAGGGATTCATCCATCGTCAGTTCATTGCCTGTGAGCTGGATCGACTTACTCAGTGGCTCAGGTCAGTGGGTGCTGACCTCTGAAAGGGTTTCACTCTCCACAGCCAGCTCCCTGTAGCATGGACTCAGGCCCCCATTCCAAGAGGGACATGTGTTCTGGCCTTCTCTCTTACTTTCCTCAGGGAGCCTCAGAGGCCCATGAAATGTCTAATTAGAACTCTTTCAGTGCATTCGGATTAGGTTTCTCCCTACTCTTCAAAAAAAAAAAAAAAAAAAAAAAAAATTGGCAAAGTATAGTTTCTAAACAAAGAAGGACTCTTAACAGGGCATTTGCAGGTATTACAAGTTTTCTTCCCTTGTTTCAGGTTCTCTCAGGCTGTCTTCAGGAAGAGAGAGCTTGCCCAAGGTCAGAGAGGTAGTAAGTAGTTCAGCCAGGACCAACCCCAAGTCTAGCTGCTTCAAGAGCTTATGTTCTTCCAGCTCTATCAGCTCTACCTACAGCATGCATCAGAATCCCCCGGAGGACTGGTTAAAACACAGATTGCCAGTCCCCTTCCCACCCCAGGGCTGAGGGCCCACAAATTTGCATGTCTAATAGGATCCCAAGTGATGTCCTCAGATCGCACTTTGCAGAATCACTGCACTGTATCAATGCCCTCCAATCTAAGAGGGAACTTGTTAGGAGGGTACCCTGCCACCACCACTCCCAAGTGATTCTGATGTAGGTGACCCAGAGGTATATTTGGGATGAATTATGTCAGCCAACAGTAGCTACAGGTAAGTGCATAGTATCTGTAATTTCAAACAGCATGGCACAATGAAGTACTAAATACAAGTTTTAAAATAATTGAATGTGAATGACAGACAGCAATTTATTTTTTGTTATTATTTTTTATTTGAGACGGAGTTTCACTCTTGTTGCCCACGCTGGAGTGCAGTGGCGCGATCTTGGCTCACTGAAACCTCTGCCTCCCAGGTTCAAGTGATTTTTCTGTCTCAGCCTCCTGAGTAGCTGGGATTACAGGCACGTGCCACCACGCCCAACTACTTTTTTTTTGTATTTTTAGTAGAGACAGGGTTTTACCAAGTTGGCCAGGATGGTCTCGAACTCCTGACCTCAGGTGATCCGCCCACCTTGGCCTCCCAAAGTGCTGGGATTACAGGTGTGAGCCACTGTACCGGGCCAGCAATTAATTTTTGATGGGCAATGGCAGTAACCAAAGATGACTTCAGTGACACATTTGGGCCACATAATTTGCAGAGTTTAGTGCAAAATGAAAACTTGGGGTCATTTGCTCAAAAAGCAGGAAAAGCATATTAATGACACTAAAATGTAACATTTTCCTTTCTTTCTCAGTCTCTCAACTTGTTATGCTGATTTTCACTTGCTATTTAATGAAGTTCAAAATTTTTAAAAATTGAATTATTTGCATAAATTTTTTTTTTTTTTTTGAGACGGAATCTCTCTCTGTCACCCAGGCTGGAGTGCAGTGGTGCAATCTCGGCTCACCACAAGCTCTGTCTCCCAGGTTCACGCCATTCTCCTGCCTCAGTCTCCCGAGTAGCTGGGACTACAGGTGCCCGCCACCACGGCCGGCTAATTTTTTTGTACTTTTAGTAGAGACGGGGTTTCACCATGTTAGCCAGGATGGCTTCGATCTTCTGACCTCATGATCCCCTCACCTTGGCCTCCCAAAGTGCTGGGATTACAGGCGTGAGCCACCGCGCCTGGCCACCATTCATCTTTATGTTGTGCAATGTCAGCTTTGAATGCAAATTTAAGAGCATTTAATTCATATGCAAAATCACTGAAATAACACAATTTATATTTCAGAGTCCCTACATATGTGTGTATTTCATTCTTACCAAAACAGGAAAAACACTGCACAAAACCAAGCTTCTTTTGTTTCACTTCTTTACATGTGCACATTCCATCAACACTCTCTACCTTCAGCCTATTGATCAGAAAGGAAAGACGGAAGGAAAAGAAACTATGGTTGCCCTATCTTTTGCTTGCCTTCTGTGTTACCATTTTCAGTGTTAAGTGGTTAGCTAATACAGGGAAGTAACATGGGTAAGAATGGGTATAAGATTTCGTTGTCAGTCGTTCTTACAACACCACTGCATTCTTTCTGTGTTGGAAGTGAGTCTGGTTAGAGCAGAAATCAGGGCTTCTGCAGGTTATCAGCACCCCTCCTACTTGGGCATACTTAAGATGCTTTCCTTGTACTCACTCACTTTGAAGTGCCATGCATGATGGGTCCACTAAAATCCTGTGCTCATGGAATACCTTGAACACTTTATGTAAATAGGGGAAGAAAGAAGGAAGGAAACTCATATTTTGTGCATCTCCATGTGCATGCTCTACTGTCCCATCAGGCTTCACTTACAAAATACAAGTTCAAAGATAAAATTATTAAGAATTTCAAGACAGGGAGCATAGAGCATTAAACCATGCATAGGGCTCTTCTGAGCATGGGGCCCTGTGCCCTGCATGTGTTGCATACCCACAAAGCCAGCCTATTTGGGTGCTAGAATGATGACGCAGAAGATAGAAAATTATGAAGGGCATTCCAGATAGAGGATCAGGTGAGATTGAGGGCATAGAGGAAAGCACACATTCAGTGCCATAAAAATGTAGGGGAAATCCATCAATGATAGAATGGGTAAAGAAAATGTGGTACATATACACCATGGAATACTATGCAGCCATAAAAAGGAACAAGATAATGTCCTTTGCAGGGATATGGATGAAGCTGAAAACCATTATCCTCAGCAAACTAACACAGGAACAGAAAACCAAACATTGCATGTTCTCATTTATAAGTGGAAGCTGAACCATGATAACACATGGACACAGGGAGGGGAATAACACACACTGGGGCCTGTCAGGGCAGGGATAGGGAGAGCATCAGGATAAATAGTTAATGCATGCTGGGCTTAATACCTAGGTGATGGGTTGATAGGTGTGACAAACCGCCATGGCACACGTTTACTTATGTAACCAACCTGCATGTCCTGCACATGTATCCTGGAACTTAAAATAAAATTTTTTTAAATGTTGGGGAAACCTATGTTCTATCTCAAAAGAGGCTTGCTTTCTGTTAGACCTATGTAGTGATGTGTAGACCTATGTAGTGAGTGGATCCAAGGTCCAGGGATCTAGCTGGCTGGGAATAGCTTATTCTCTTGAGAACAGTACCCTCAATCATGAGGCAAGGCCCTTTTCCCCCACTTTCCTCTATTAAAAATATAGCTTAAATTCATACATAAGATTCAAGGTAAATGTGAGATTATTTTATTTTCATGTGTTATATTTTCTCACAAAAGCAAGAAACTATCTCATAAAAGCTATATATGTTATTGATCGGTGTAATAAAAGTTATCAGAAAATAATTTTCAGCCTCGAGTGCCTAGAGGATACTTTAGTTTCTTTAATGAAATTATAAAGAAATATTCCCACTTGTTTGTAAGTTTTTTATATGAAACCATGTTTATTAAATCATAATGTTATTACTTTCTTTTTCCCCTTGGTTATTACTATAAAATTCCAAGGCGAAACACCTACTATGTTGGGGATTGTTTTGTAACAAAGCTAACATTTTATGAAAGTAATATATCTTTGCTTTTCAAATTACTACTCTGTGAGCTAAAGTTAGATGTTACATCTATTTGTGTTAACCAAACTAGAAGAAAATTCTTGCCCAAGTACCATTATCAACTTACATGAAATGCATTCACTGTTTGCCTAGAGATTACACGTTGTATGTTGTAAATTAAAGTAATATTGTAAGAATCTGGTATTTAACATTTCAATATAAATTTCAATTTTAAATATGACAAAGTATTTTGTAATGAGTTTTAATATATGTAGTTAGCACATCAGGGTTCTAGACTAAATTCTAATATTTGAGATAAAAGAATGTCTTGTTAATTTATAGCTTTTGGTACTAAATTTAAATTAGATACGTAATTTGTTAGTACCTTCTCATTGCAAAAAATGTAAACAATACAGATAAATAGTCCTCCCTGAGCCTCTAGGGGTAACAATTATTATCAGAGTAATAAGTATAATTTAAATGATTTTCTTTGCATTTATGTCATAATGTATATACAAAAATTTGATTAATATGTCATGTCATTTTGACATTTTGTTCTAAAACTTGCTTTTATAAAAACAAATGTCAATATGTTAGAGAGTTCTAAATAAATATATTCATATATTTTTTGAGACAGAATTTCCACTTGTCACCCAGGCTGAAGGGTAGTGGCACGATCTCAACTCACTGCAAACTCTACTTCCCAGGTTCAAAGAATTCTCTTGCCTCAGCCTCCTGAGTAGCTGGGATTACAGGCATGTGCCACCACGCCTGTCTAATTTTTGTATTTTTAGTAGAAATGGGGCTTCACCACATTGGCCAGCCAGGCTGGTCTCAAACTCCTGACCTCAAGTGATCCACCTACCTTGGCCTCCCAAAGTGCTGGGATTACAGGCATGAGCCACCATGCCTGGCTAGTATATATGTATTAATTTTGACTGCTGCCAGTATTTCTTAGATGTTTGTTCATTTATTCCTCTCTTCATGACACTTTGGCTGTTACCAATTTTTTACTTTCCATACAATGCTATAATGAGCAGCCTGCCATATGCCTCTTTATTCATATACAAAGGTATTTTTGAGTATCCAAAAGAAAAAAATAGAACCAACAAGTCAAAGGTGCGCATTTAAATTTTTATAGATCCTGTCAAAGTACTTTCCAAAAAGGCTTTGCTACTTTACATTCATATCAAATAACCATGCCAAAACTTGTTATTTTGAACCTTTTGAAATATTTGGGTAAAATATATAGAATCTTTACAAATATTTAGGTAAAGACTTGTGTGGGTTCTCTTACAAGTGCAGAGAGAGTCTAATATTCAAGATGTATTAATAAAATTAGGTAGAGGATAAAATTGAAATTAACAGAGGATAAAAATAATAAAATACATACCAAACATGTGCTTGATAAAATCCAACTCTTCGTGATGGTTAATTTTATGTGTCAACTTGGCTAGGCTATGGTACCCAGATATTTGGTCAAACATTATTCTAGATGTTTCTGTGAAGGTATTTTTTAGATGAAATTAATATTAACATCAATAGACTTAGAGTAAAGCAGAGTACCTCTTGTAATGTGGGTAGGCCTCATTCAATCAGTTGGAAGCCTTAAGAGAAAAAGGACTGACCTCCCCAGAGGAAGAAGACATTCTCCCAGCAGACCACATTCAAGCTCAAACTGCTGCATCAGGTCTTCCTTGAGTCTCCAACCTGCAAGCCTACCCTGCAGAATTTGGATTTGCCAGCTTCTGCAATGGTGTAAGCCAGTTCCTTCAAATATCTATCTATCTATCTATCTATCTATCTATCTATCTATCTATCTATTGAATCTATCTCTGTCCATCCATCCATCTGTCCATCTGCCTGCATGCCTGTCCATCCATCCATCCATCCATCCATCCATCCATCCATCCATCATCCATCTTCTTGGTAATGTTTCTCTGGAGAACCCTGACAAACTGATACACTCCTAATTTTAAACCAAAAACAAAAAAGAAAGAAAGAAAGAGAGAGAGAGAGAGAGACAGGAAGAAGGAAAGAAAGAAAGAGAGAAAGAGAGAAAGAAAGAAAGAAAGAAAGAAAGAAAGAAAGAAAGACTCTTAGTCAATTAGCACTAAAATCAGCCTTTTTGAATTTGATAAGGGTATCTGCTGCAATCTATAATAAACAGCATACTTAATGTTGAAACACTGGGATTTGGAGAGGGGCAGAGCAAGATGGCCGAATAGGAACAGCTCCAGTCTCCAACTCCCAGCGCGAGCGACACAGAAGACCGGTGATTTCTGCATTTTCAACTGAGGTACTGGGTTCATCTCACTGGGGAGTGCCGGACGATCGGTGCTGGTCAGCTGCTGCAGCCCGACCAGCGAGAGCTGAAGCAGGGCGAGGCATCGCCTCACCTGGGAAGCGCAAGGGGGAAGGGAATCCCTTTTCCTAGCCAGGGGAACTGAGACACACAACACCTGGAAAATCGGGTAACTCCCACCCCAATATTGCGCTTTAAGCAAACAGGCACACCAGGAGATCATATCCCACACCTGGCCGGGAGGGTCCCACGCCCACGGAGCCTCCCTCATTGCTAGCACAGCAGTCTGTGATCTACCGGCAAGGCAGCAGCGAGGCTGGGGGAGGAGCGCCCACCATTGCCGAGGCTTAAGTAGGTAAACAAAGCTGCTGGGAAGCTCCAACTGGGTGGAGCTCACAGCAGCTGAAGGAAACCTGCCTGTCTCTGTAGACTCCACCTCTGGGGACAGGGCACAGCTACACAACAACAACAACAACAACAAAAAAGCAGCAGAAACCTCTGCAGACGCAAACGACTCTGTCTGACAGCTTTGAAGAGAGCAGTGGATCTCCCAACACGGAGGTTGAGATCTGAGAAGGGACAGACTGCCTGCTCAAGTGGGTCCCTGACCCCTGAGTAGCCTAACTGGAAGACATACCCCACTAGGGGCAGTCTGACACCCCACACCTCACAGGGTGGAGTACACCCCTGAGAGGAAGCTTCCAAAGCAAGAATCAGACAGGTACACTCGCTGTTCAGAAATATTCTATCTTCTGCAGCCTCTGCTGCTGATACCCAGGCAAACAGAGTCTGGAGTGGACCTCAAGCAATCTCCAACAGACCTACAGCTGAGGGTCCTGACTGTTAGAAGGAAAACTATCAAACAGGAAGGACACCTACACCAAAACCCCATCAGTACATCACCATCATCAAAGACCAGAGGCAGATAAAACCACAAAGATGGGGAAAAAGCAGGGCAGAAAAGCTGGAAATTCAAAAAATAAGAGTGCATCTCCCCCGGCAAAGGAGCACAGCTCATCGCCAGCAACAGATCAAAGCTGGACGGAGAATGACTTTGACGAGATGAGAGAAGAAGGCTTCAGTCCATCAAATTTCTCAGAGCTAAAGGAGGAATTACGTACCCAGCGCAAAGAAACTAAAAATCTTGAAAAAAAAGTGGAAGAATTGATGGCTAGAGTAATTAATGCAGAGAAGGTCATAAACGAAATGAAAGAGATGAAAACCATGACACGAGAAATACGTGACAAATGCACAAGCTTCAGTAACCGACTCGATCAACTGGAAGAAAGAGTATCAGCGATTGAGGATCAAATGAATGAAATGAAGCGAGAAGAGAAACCAAAAGAAAAAAGAAGAAAAAGAAATGAACAAAGCCTGCAAGAAGTAGGGGACTATGTAAAAAGACCAAATCTACGTCTGATTGGGGTGCCTGAAAGTGAGGGGGAAAATGGAACCAAGTTGGAAAACACTCTTCAGGATATCATCCAGGAGAACTTCCCCAACCTAGTAGGGCAGGCCAACATTCAAATCCAGGAAATACAGAGAACGCCACAAAGATACTCCTCGAGAAGAGCAACTCCAAGACACATAATTGCCAGATTCACCAAAGTTGAAATGAAGGAAAAAATCTTAAGGGCAGCCAGAGAGAAAGGTCGGGTTACCCACAAAGGGAAACCCATCAGACTAACAGCAGATCTCTCGGCAGAAACTCTACAAGCCAGAAGAGAGTGGGGGTCAATATTCAACATTCTTAAAGAAAAGAATTTTAAACCCAGAATTTCATATCCAGCCAAACTAAGTTTCATAAGTGAAGGAGAAATAAAATCCTTTACAGATAAGCAAATGCTTAGAGATTTTGTCACCACTAGGCCTGCCTTACAAGAGACCCTGAAGGAAGCACTAAACATGGAAAGGAACAACCGGTACCAGCCATTGCAAAAACATGCCAAAATGTAAAGACCATCAAGGCTAGGAAGAAACTGCATCAACTAACGAGCAAAATAACCAGTTAATATCATAATGGCAGGATCAAGTTCACACATAACAATCTTAACCTTAAATGTAAATGGACTAAATGCTCCAATGAAAAGACACAGACTGGCAAACTGGATAAAGAGTCAAGACCCATCAGTCTGCTGTATTCAGGAGACCCATCTCACACGCAGAGACATACATAGGCTCAAAATAAAGGGATGGAGGAAGATTTACCAAGCAAATGGAGAACAAAAAAAAGCGGGGGTTGCAATACTAGTCTCTGATAAAACAGACTTTAAACCATCAAAAATCAAAAGAGACAAAGAAGGCCATTACATAATGGTAAAGGGATCAATTCAACAGGAAGAGCTAACTATCCTAAATATATATGCACCCAATACAGGAGCACCCAGATTCATAAAGCAAGTCCTTAGAGACTTACAAAGAGACTTAGACTCCCATACAATAATAATGGGAGACTTCAACACTCCACTGTCAATATTAGACAGATCAACGAGACAGAAAGTTAACAAGGATATCCAGGAATTGAACTCATCTCTGCAGCAAGCAGACCTAATAGACATCTATAGAACTCTCCACCCCAAATCAACAGAATATACATTCTTCTCAGCACCACATCGTACTTACTCCAAAATTGACCATATAATTGGAAGTAAAGCACTCCTCAGCAAATGTACAAGAACAGAAATTATAACAAACTGTCTCTCAGACCACAGTGCAATCAAACTAGAACTCAGGACTAAGAAACTCAATCAAAACCGCTCAACTACATGGAAACTGAACAACCTGCTCCTGAATGACTACTGGGTACATAACGAAATGAAGGCAGAAATAAAGATGTTCTTTGAAACCAATGAGAACAAAGATACAACATACCAGAATCTCTGGGACACATTTAAAGCAGTGTATAGAGGGAAATTTATAGCACTAAATGCCCACAAGAGAAAGCAGGAAAGATCTAAAATTGACACTCTAACATCGCAATTAAAAGAACTAGAGAAGCAAGAGCAAACACATTCGAAAGCTAGCAGAAGGCAAGAAATAACTAAGATCAGAGCAGAACTGAAGGAGATAGAGACACAAAAAACCCTCCAAAAAATCAATGAATCCAGGAGTTGGTTTTTTGAAAAGATCAACAAAATTGACAGACCACTAGCAAGACTAATAAAGAAGAAAAGAGAGAAGAATCAAATCGACGCAATTAAAAATGATAAAGGGGATATCACCACCGACCCCACAGAAATACAAACTACCATCAGAGAATACTATAAACACCTCTACGCAAATAAACTGGAAAATCTAGAAGAAATGGATAATTTCCTGGACACTTACACTCTTCCAAGACTAAACCAGGAAGAAGTTGAATCCCTGAATAGACCAATAGTAGGCTCTGAAATTGAGGCAATAATTAATAGCCTACCAACCAAAAAAAAGTCCAGGACCAGATGGATTCACAGCTGAATTCTACCAGAGGTACAAGGAGGAGTTGGTACCATTCCTTCTGAAACTATTCCAATCAATAGAAAAAGAGGGAATCCTCCCTAACTCATTTTATGAGGCCAACATCATCCTGATACCAAAGCCTAGCAGAGACACAACAAAAAGAGAGAATTTTAGACCAATATCCCTGATGAACATCGATGCAAAAATCCTCAATAAAATACTGGCAAACCGGATTCAACAACACATCAAAAAGCTTATCCACCATGATCAAGTGGGCTTCATCCCTGGGATGCAAGGCTGGTTCAACATTCACAAATCAATAAACATAATCCAGCATATAAACAGAACCAAAGACAAGAACCACATGATTATCTCAATAGATGCAGAAAAGGCTTTTGACAAAATTCAACAGCCCTTCATGCTAAAAACGCTCAATAAATTCGGTATTGATGGAACGTACCTCAAAATAATAAGAGCTATTTATGACAAACCCACAGCCAATATCATACTGAATGGGCAAAAACTGGAAAAATTCCCTTTGAAAACTGGCACAAGACAGGGATGCCCTCTCTCACCACTCCTATTCAACATAGCGTTGGAAGTTCTGACTAGGGCAATTAGGCAAGAGAAAGAAATCAGGGGTATTCAGTTAGGAAAAGAAGAAGTCAAATTGTCCCTGTTTGCAGATGACATGATTGTATATTTAGAAAACCCCATTGTCTCAGCCCAAAATCTCCTTAAGCTGATAAGCAACTTCAGCAAAGTCTCAGGATACAAAATTAATGTGCAAAAATCACAAGCATTCTTATACACCAATAACAGACAAACACAGAGCCAAATCATGAATGAACTTCCATTCACAATTGCTTCAAAGAGAATCAAATACCTAGGAATCCAACTTACAAGGGATGTAAAGGACCTCTTCAAGGAGAACTACAAACCACTGCTCAGTGAAATAAAAGAGGACACAAACAAATGGAAGAACATACCATGCTCATGGATAGGAAGAATCAATATCGTGAAAATGGCCATACTGCCCAAGGTAATTTATAGATTCAATGCCATCCCCATCAAGCTACCAATGAGTTTCTTCACAGAATTGGAAAAAACTGCTTTAAAGTTCATATGGAACCAAAAAAGAGCCCGCATCTCCAAGACAATCCTAAGTCAAAAGAACAAAGCTGGAGGCATCACGCTACCTGACTTCAAACTATACTACAAGGCTACAGTAACCAAAACAGCATGGTACTGGTACCAAAACAGAGATATAGACCAATGGAACAGAACAGAGTCCTCAGAAATAATACCACACATCTACAGCCATCTGATCTTTGACAAACCTGAGAGAAACAAGAAATGGGGAAAGGATTCCCTATTTAATAAATGGTGCTGGGAAAATTGGCTAGCCACAAGTAGAAAGCTGAAACTGGATCCTTTCCTTACTCCTTATACGAAAATTAATTCAAGATGGATTAGAGACTTAAATGTTAGACCTAATACCATAAAAATCCTAGAGGAAAACCTAGGTAGTACCATTCAGGACATAGGCATGGGCAAAGACTTCATGTCTAAAACACCAAAAGCAACGGCAGCAAAAGCCAAAATTGACAAATGGGATCTCATTAAACTAAAGAGCTTCTGCACAGCAAAAGAAACTACCATCAGAGTGAACAGGCAACCTACAGAATGGGAGAACATTTGCAATCTACTCATCTGACAAAGGGCTAATATCCAGAACCTACAAAGAACTCCAACAAATTTACAAGAAAAAAACAACCCCATCAAAAAGTGGGCAAAGGATATGAACAGACATTTCTCAAAAGAAGACATTCATACAGCCAACAGACACATGAAAAAATGCTCATCATCACTGGCCATCAGAGAAATGCAAATCAAAACCACAATGAGATACCATCTCACACCAGTTAGAATGGCGATCATTAAAAAGTCAGGAAACAACAGGTGCTGGAGAGGATGTGGAGAAATAGGAACACTTTTACACTGTTGGTGGGATTGTAAACTAGTTCAACCATTATGGAAAACAGTATGGCGATTCCTTAAGGATCTAGAACTAGATGTACCATATGACCCAGCCATCCCATTACTGGGTATATACCCAAAGGATTATAAATTATGCTACTATAAAGACACATGCACACGTATGTTTATTGCAGCACTATTCACAATAGCAAAGACTTGGAATCAGCCCAAATGTCCATCAGTGACAGACTGGATTAAGAAAATGTGGCACATATACACCATGGAATACTATGCAGCCATAAAAAAGGATGAGTTTGTGTCCTTTGTAGGGACATGGATGCAGCTGGAAACCATCATTCTTAGCAAACTATCACAAGAACAGAAAACCAAACACCGCATGTTCTCACTCATAGGTGGGAACTGAACAATGAGATCACTTGGACTCAGGAAGGGGAACATCACACACCGGGGCCTATCATGGGGAGGGGGGAGAGGGGAGGGATTGCATTGGGAGTTATACCTGATGTAAATGACGAGTTGATGGGTGCAGCACACCAACATGGCACAAGTATACATATGTAACAAACCTGCACATTATGCACATGTACCCTACAACTTAAAGTATAATCATAATAAATAAATTAAAAAAAAAAAAAAAGAAACACTGACATTTCCATCTAAGCTGGATACGTTTGGTTACTGTAACCATGATTATTTAAAATTGTACTGAGGTCCCTAGACAAAATGATACAAAATAAATTTTAAAATGAGAGGTATAAATATGGGGAAGAAAAAGACAAAACTGTAATGATTTGCAGGTGGTATGATAAACTACCTAACCACGGGAGACAGCCAATGATCAGTGCATTAGGAGGTCTTCCCATCTCTGTGTAGCCTCTTCAGCTCTCATGTGAGACTACTGCCTTCCAGTTTCCACCTCCTGCTCCCCTCTCAGGTCAGCAACTGTGGTTTCAGTCTTTCTGTGAGGTGCTCTCAGGGACAGAGCTCCCTGCTTGTTATCACAGTTCATTGTTTGCTGGTTCAGCGCAGTCTCTGAAGCAGCGCCATTTCCATAGATCCAATCTCTGCATGCGGATGTTCACAAACCTAAAACAGGAGAAGTTTATTTACAAACTCTTTTAACATAGAGTCATACATGTAAGAAAACGGACGGTTACTAACAACTAATCAGATTAGAAAAGAAGGATATGGCTAACGTCACACCTCTAGCAAGGGAGATGGAATTGGGACCCAAGTGCCTTGACTCCTAATCTAGTGCCCTTTCCTAATACCGCATGGATGCATGAACATAATAGTAGTAACATTTTTGAGTGCTTACAGATGCTAGGGATTATCTTAAGTGCTTCATATGAATTAATCTGCTTAATTTTTGCAACAGCCCTGCGAGATGGATGTCTACTTTTATTGTTCTCATTTTAAAGCTGAGACAATTGAAGTACAGAGAAGTGAAGTAACTGGTCAAAGGTCACACGGCTAGAAAAACATGGATCTAGAATTTGAACCCAATCAGTTTGTGCATCTCTGTCATTATCATCATCACCATCTCATGCTTTCAAGAAGCCTCAAGAAAAATTTCTCCCTGGGTTTAACCTCTTTTCCATGAAAATAAATAAATATAATATTGAGGTTTTCTAAAAGGCTACTTAGAAAAGACCCAATACAGAGTATAGCTCCTGGCCTGGTTGGGTTCTCATCACTCCAATATCATCAGCCTGTCCCTCTGGTCACTTCTTCCCCAAATATACATGCAATGGAGATCCTTTACACACATCTTAGGCTAACTCACTCTCACTAATACCCTTTCCAGATAATAGTATTAATATAATTCTGGAAAGAACATGGACTTCAGAGTATAGACATGAGTGAGAACCCAGGCTTTTCCTCTTCCTAGCTATGTGGTTATTCTCTTAGTGCTGTCCTCCTTTGAGGCATCATTGTCAGGATGAAATAAGTCATTTACTCCTTTACTTAAATATTTTTCATCCCTGATGCTACATTTGTATAGCCTTGTATCTTTAGTAAGAGCCAGACAGCAGAAATCCTACACCCAGCTCTGTCACTCACCAACTAGGAGACCTTGAGCAAGTACTTAACCTTGGTTACATTCCTCTGTGCCTTGGTTTCTTCACCTGTATGGGGATATTAATGGTATCTGCCTCCCAGGATTCTAGTGAGCACTAAATGCATTCAAGTACGTAAAGCTTTAGATGAGGATGTGGGATGCAGAATCCATTACATAAAAGATGGCCATTATTATTATTTTTATTATTGAGTTGTGTCAGTCCTGGAAATACTGAGATGAATGAGAAGCTTATAGTGAAGGAGTCAGATGCATGAAGGGACACTTAGAATCTAACGTAGTTAAATGTGGCTGGTGGTGGGGGGGAAGGATGTACACTGAGAGATCTGAAAGCCTGGAAAAGAGACCCCTGGTCTGTGATAAGGAGACAAGGAGAATCTTGCTGGAAGAGGGTAACCTGAGCTGAGTGTAAAGCATGGATTCAGAATCAGTCAGTGCTGTCAGAAGTGGGAGGTGTGCTGTATGACAAGCCTTCAACCTGGTAGACATGAAATACATGTTTCATCCTTCCACCTTGCCCTCCCATCTTGTTCCCTGCTGATGGCTTTTCTTTCCAGGCTGACCTCATACGTGCAGACATCCTTTGGCCTGAGTGTACAACCTATCTGCACCTTTGGCTACCTCCTTGTCTAGGCCTCCTTCTCTTCAGAGGGACGAGCAGCAATCTCGTACATTTCCTTACTACCAGGACCAGAAATGCCGTATTGCCCTTGAACCAGGTGGGATAACCCCATCAAAACCTGACCAGGTCAACCATACAGTAACTCTATAACCTTGCAAATCCCAATTCCCACAAAGAAAACAGAAGAATCCTCACTGACCTCGAACATGCTCCCAATCAATAGAAAATCAGCTTCATTAACTTATAGTCCCTCCAGACTTGCCTGTAGGTTGCCTATCTTTATAATGATAAATTAGCTAGTGCTTCTGTGTTATCATCCTTGCTCTCTGCGTGCCCATTTTATCTGGAGCTCTTGACATGGTGAAGTGGACAAATTAAAAATTGTGGATTCACAGAGAACTCTGTTGTTGTTACTGTTCTGTAAGAAGACTGTCTGCTATGAGACTACAAGTCTCCATTCTTAGTGTATTTTTCAGTTGGTGTAAACAAGTACTAGTGCTCTGGGTTTTGGTTTTGCTTACATATAGTAGGTTCTTTTTCCCAAGCAAAAATATACCATCATAAATAGGAAGGAAAAAAATAAACCACAAATAATTCAGTTCAAGGCAGTATCCAGATTCTGGCTTGAGGGTTCCCTAGGTATAACACCCTAGCATTCTAGAAGTCAGGCTTGATAACCCCACAGTTAACAAAGAAATGTCTGCCATGCAATTACACAGAAATTATAACTTCTGGGTGATGGAAGATACTATAAAGAAAGCTAAATGACAAATGACAAACAGAGATATTTGTAACATGTACAACAAAGGATTTATATCCAGAATCTATAAAGAGCACCTACAAATTGATGTGAAAAAGACAAATGTCCCAACAGAGAAATGGATTTGAGAAATGAATAAGCAATTCACAGATGAAAAAGCAAAAACTCAACAAACATATGAAAAGATTTTCAACTTTATTAGTAATCAGAGATATACAAATTAAAACCATAATAACCTATCTTTTTCTCTTTTCACATTTGCAAAAATTTAAAAGTTTGAGGACCTGGCACTTTTGTACAGTATCAAACTCTTTTAATATGGAATTATACATGTAAGAAAATGTAGGGTTACTAACAACTAAACAGATTATTATAAATATAGATATAGATATAGTATTAAATATAGATTGGTAAACCTGTTATTATTTTAAATATATCAATTTTAAATTGACTCCTCAATTCCATTCTACAGAGATGCTCACCCGTATGTGCAAATATTTATGTAATAGGTGTTGATTGCACTATAATTTGTACATGGCAATAAATTTGGAAAATTCATATCAATAAAGGAGAATTTAAATAAATGTTAGTTCACTCATAAGATGGAATACTTTGCCAACCTTGAAAAGAGCAAGATAGACACGGAAAGACTGCCACAGCACATTATTGGTAAAGAAAGTAGTTATTTTCAGCGCTGTGGGAGGCCAAGGTAGGAGGATCACTTGAAACCAGGATTTTGAGACCAACCTGGGTAACACAGTGAGACCCCCACCTCAACAAAATAATTAAAATGTAGCTGGATGTGGTGGTGCATTCCTGTAGTCCTAGCTACTCAGGGGGCTGAGGCAGGAGAATCACTTGAACCCAGGATTTCAAGGCTGCAGTGAGCCAGGATCAGGACACTGCACTCCAGCCCAGGTAACAGAGCACAACGCTATCTCTAAAACAAAAAAGATAAGTAGCTACGATGCCATTCATGTTTTTAAAAGTCATGTAGCATATGTGCCTATAAGTGTGTGTAAATGCATGGAACAAAATTAGAGAAAGACACAGAGCTACTAGATTGAATTACATGGTATTGTAATATTTGACAGTTTTGACCTAAAAAATGGCAATGTTGGCCAGGCGCGGTGGCTCATACCTGTAATCCCAGCACTTTGGGAGGCTGAGGCGGGAGGATCACGAGGTCAGGAGATCGAGACCATCTTGGCCAACACGGTGAAACCCCGTCTCTACTACAAATACAAAAATTAGCCGGGCATGGTGGCGGGCGCCTGTAGTCCCAGCTACTTGGGAGGCTGAGGCAGAAGAATAGCGTGAACTCTGGAGGCGGAGCTTGCAGTGAGCCGAGATCGCACCGCTGCACTCCAGCCTGGGCGACAGCGAGACTCCATCTCAAAAAAAAAAAAAGCAATGTCATATGGTTCAAGATACTATTAAAATAATTAAATGGAGTATAATACAGAAGGTACATTTAAGAGAAGAAACACATTTTATAGTATTCTTTAAGTCTTTATAGGGGTTATGCATTTATGTATCATGGAATAAAATGTTTAATGTTTTAAAAGTAAAACTCCATATTTGACATATTTGTTATAAGTAATAATTGCTTACCTTGTGATATATGTCTGCATGATTAATATGTGTACACCTAGTGTGGTTATGTATATGTGTGTATGTGTGTAATTCAGAAATAATCCTATTATGATCTTTTTTGCAAACCTTACAATGTACCAGGCATTGTGCCAAGCACTTTACAAACATTAGACCACTCAATCTTCACAATAATCTGAGAAAATATTAGACTCATTTTTCAGATAAGAAAAGAGCCACTGACACCAATAACTCTGTCTACATCCCATCTGAGAGAGATTAATATGCCCACCATCACAGGACTAGCATGCAATAGGATGAAGATTTGAATCTGAGCAGTCTAATCCGAGAGCACCGATCATAATCACTATGCAACCAAGGCCTTACACCATGTACCTCCTCCCTATGTTGTGGCCCCTGTTTGAAACCACAGCTTCAGTGTGGCAACCATTTAGACGACCAATGGCTGTTGTGCCATTGAGATGATCAGTACTTCTAAGCTTGCCACCAGCAATACCCTTTTTCACGTTGTTTTCATTTTTGGATCTCACATTTTGAAAGATTCTTATCCTGATCAACATGTAATAAATCATCAATAAATTCCATTTGTTCTATTATTATTTACCCATATTTTCATCTGCATCCTAAAAAACACAATTGGAATGTTTAAATAGACAACACAATTGGAATATTTAAATAGACAACACAATTGGAATATTTAAAGACGTGTTTTTAAATGAAAGGACCATTTACAGAAATATAGATAGGTTTAAGACAGTGGGTCTCAACTTTGCCCCTCAAGGGACATTTGGCAATATCTGTAGACATTTTTGATTGTCACAACTGGGGCAGTTGCTATTGACATCTAGTGGGCATAGGCTGGGAATGTTGCTAAATATTCTACAATGCCCAGAACAGCCTGCACCAACAAAGAATTATTTGGCCCAAAATATCAGTAGTGTTGAGGTTGAGAAATCCTGCCTTAAGGTAATAGACAAGCGATAGTAAGGTGCTCAGGAGCTAGCAACAGGAGGAAGCCATTACCACCTCTAGGTCTGAGGGGGAGGAAATGAGACAGTGTTTCAAACACTCAGGTGAGATCTGGGTGATGGAAAAGGGGACTGCCTAACAGAAGTTATGGTCAAAGAAGGAAGTAGGCATTCCCAGAACAGCACTAAGAGGGTGAGGAAGTAGAAAAAATACCACATTTTTTTCTCCTTCCACCTTCTAATCTTCTGTTAGTGCTTCAGGGTGCCCAGGTGTTGCAGTTGTTAAGGTTGGCCTTTCAGAGCAAGAGCAGGGCAAAGAAGGGAGAGGATTGAAACTCAGGGATCAGAGAATGAGAGAAAAAAGAGAAAACCTTATAATGCAATTAATAATTTCAATGTTCAATAAGGATTCATAATTACAAAACATTATGGATTGAATGTTTGTGTCTCCCCAAAATTCATATGTTGAAACCCTAATCCCAGTGTGATGAGGGGATTTTGGGGAGGTGGGGACTTTTAACGTAATTAGGTTTAGATGCGGTCATAAGGATGGAACCCCCATCATGGGATTAGTGTCTTTATAAGAGGAAGAGACTAGTGTTTTCTTTTTCTCACTCTCTCTGTTCATCTCTCTCTGTTCCTCTACCTCCCATACCCCTCCCTCTTCTTCCGCTTCTCATTATTCCTCTCCTCCTCTCCCTCTTTCTTTCTCTCTCTCTCCTCCCTCCAGTTCCTCTTTCCCTCCTCCCTTCCTCATCTCCCCCTCTCTCTCTCCCACACTTTCTACCTCTCACATGAGGATACAGCAAAAAGACAGCTGACATGCACAGGGCCCTCAAAAGGAAATTAATCAGCTGGCACCCTGATCTTGAACTTCCCAGCCTCCAGAACTGAGAAATAGATTTCTGTTGCTTAATCTGCCCAGTCTATGCTATTTTGTTATAGCAGCCAAAACAACTAAGACACCAAGAAAGTGGTGATACATTGTGAAATCAGGTAAACCCTGGCTGGACTGTGGGGTTAGTACACAATAAGTCAAGTAAGCAAACCAACTCTGGGCAGTCGCTGCTACCCTTTCCTTTATTTGGGGTGCTGTCCAACTTTGACCTATCCTGGAAGCATGCTGTCAGCTATCGTCACTCCCTGATCCTGGCTCCAATAACCCTGTCAAGACCACTAATCATTTATGTTTCACAAATCCAGTCATCAAGAGCCAATCAAAGTGTCCAATGTAGACATTAAATGGATATAATTCCCACCAAAAACATAAAATAATTGTTGTGTCAGAGAGCCAATAACTCATTATGGCTCCTTTAGAACTTTAAAAAATGTCAAAAAAATAATTCATCCAAACTTCCATGAACTCCAGGCTAGAAGCTCCTGAAACAGCATGAACATGCACTCATTCCAGAGGTCACAGAACTTTCTGTTAGGTGCCATGTCAGACTGAAAGTGCACCCTCAGTTGTTGGGATGAGATTGTCTTCCTCCAGCTGTTAACAGGTTGGAGTTTTTCATAATAACAAATTTATGTCCTCCATGTTGAATATTTAGAACGGCTTTGACCCATAGATGTTAAGCCTCCTTAAATAGAAATAGTTCTGACTAATAGATCTCTTTAGTATTTCAGTGAGTATCACAGGGGTTCAAGAAAAGCTGAGAGTTGAGTGGGCTGAGGTAATATGAGAAGACTTCATAAAGTGGCCTTTGACTGCATCCTGATTGATGTTTAGAATGTGTGAGACAGAGGCAAAGTGATTTTCCCATGAGAGAGAAGTTCTTGAAGAGCTTCTGTGTATAGGTTACTTGACCTGGCATTCACTTATCATGAGAGGCAATGTAGGCTAGTGGTTAAGAGCACAGCCTCTGGAAATGTCTCAGTCTCAAAGCCTAGCTCTACCACTTATTAGATGTCTGTGCCTCAATCATCTCATCTGTCTCACTGGGGGAGTAACTTACCTCATGGGTTCACAGTTAATGCAATAATACATATAAGTACTTAGTAAGGATTTCATTTATATTGGCTATTCTTAATACTCCGAACATCCCAATCAAATCAGGCTAAATTGGAGGGATGCATTCCAATTGGACTGCCAATACCTCCTTACAGATGAGAGTTACTGAGATGAAAAGAAAATTAACTATATTCTTCCACTTTATACAGCTGGGATGAGGAAAGGCTAGGACTCAAACTAAGGAGTCCTGCTTGTTTCTAAATTCTGCACACCTTCCTCTCTCTACCACACTGTCTCTTCCTCGTGTGTGCTCAACAAATTGTGTTTCACTGAATGCAATAGAAGAGCCAATACAGCTCCATTCTATTTTTTTTCACCCCCTGGCTGAAACAAGCTATTTCATTATAGAAGATTGTATTGTGTTACATACCCCAATCCTGATATTGGATATCTCAATCACTCCAAAGCAAATAGGTTTAGATTCTACCCAGGCTCTATTCCTTTGCTTTCTTAAAATGAGTTTTCTACCTTAGTATTGCTTTCATTTAATAAATCTGACAAATAATAATAACAAAAACAAGTAACACAACTGATTAAACACCTAGTGTGCTAAGCATTTTACAGGTAACCTTTCATTTAATCGTTACAACAGCATCTTATTACCTCAATTTTTACAGTTGTTGGAGTAAGGATAAATGAATTAAGCTAGGCTTGGCGCGGTGGCTCACGCCTGTAATCCCAACACTTTGGGAGGCCAAGGCAGGCGGATCATGAGGTCAAGAGATCAAGACAATCTTGGAAAACATGGTGAAACCCCAGCTCTACTAAAAATACAAAAATTAGCTGGGCATGATGGCGTGTGCCTATAGTCCCAGCAACTCGGGAGGCTGAGGTAGGAGAATCACTTGAACCCGGGAGGCAGAGGTTACAGTGAGCCAAGATCGCGCCACTGCACTCCAGCCTGGTGATAAAGCAAGACTCCGTAAAAAGAAAAGAAAAGAATTAAGCTACTTGCCTAAGACCACACAACTAGCCAGTTTAGTAGCTGGAATTTGATCCCAGGTCTGTATGATTCCACTGTACACTCTCCTTAATTCACGATATGTTTCTTAGAATATTCTATAAGCACAAGATTAAGAATTATAACTGTCGAAGTCATCAGAAAGACCTTAAACTTTGTTTCATATGATGGGATTATTTCACACAGTAGAATATTCTCTTCAACCACAGTTTACACAGAAGCTCAATGTACAGAGATGATTGACCTGCTTCTCTGGTTACAGTGGCACAGCCCGTATTTAAAACTACCTACCTCCCCCCATAAAACCTTTTCATCTCCCATCCTTTAGCTCTGATGGAAACGGAGGCACGTGGCTTCAAAAACAAGTGAAATGCTAATAAAATGTAGACCCTATTTGAATATTGATGAAAGGTGTTCAAATATAGATAGAAATGTAATTATTCATATCCATAAGAAAAAGCTGTTCATTAGTATTAGTGTGTTGTTATATGATTGTCCTGATGCGATAGAGATAAAAATATATAAAAAGAATGTAAAATTGTGTAATCTTTCAGACTAGCAAGGCACCTAAGTGATTTTAAATGTTTTCTTTAAGAAATATAGCACTGGAGGGGTGGAGCAAGATGGCAGAATAGAAGGCTCCACCAATCACCTCTCCAAGGACAACAATTTAACAACTACACACAAAAAAACACCTTAGTAAGAAGGAAAAATCAGGTGAGCACTCATCGTACCTGGTTTTAACTTTGTATCACTGAAAGAGGCACTGAAGAGATAGGAAAGACAGCCTTGAATCACTCATGCCATCCCTCCCCCTGCAGTGTGGTATGGAGAGCATTTCTGTGCCCTGGGGAGAGCCAGCAATTGTAAGGCATTGAACTCAGTGCTGCCCTTGTTAGAAAACAAAATCAGACCAAACTCAGCTGACACTCATCCATGGAGGAAGCATCTAAACCAGCCCTAGCCAGAGGGGAATAACTGATCCCAGGGGTCAGAACTTGAGTTCCCACAAGCCTTACCACCATGCGCTAAAGTATGCTGGAACCCCAGGTAAACTTGAAAGGCAGACTAGGCCACAAGGAACGCAACACCTAGATGAGTCCTCAGGCTGAACTAGGCCCAAAGACAGTGGACTGGGTGCGGTATTGGTGGGGAGGCATACATGATCTACTAAGATGCCAGCACAAGGTTAAGGGAGTGCTGGCACCACCCCATCCCTAACCCCAGGCTGCACAGCTTGCAACTTCAAAATAGATTCTTTTGTTCTGATTGAGGAAATGAGATGAAAGAGTGGGGAGGACTTCATCTTGCATCTTAAATAGTAGGTCAACTACAGCAGGATAGGGCACTGGTCAGAGTCATGAGGCCCCCTTTCTAGGCCCAAGCTCCCAGACATTTCTAGACACATCCTGGGCCAAAGGGAACCTGTTTCCTTGAAGTAAAAGACCCAGTTCTAGCAGAATTCACCATCTACTAACTTAAGAGCCCTTGGGCCCTGAATAACCAGCAGCAATACCCAGTTACATTGAGTGCCTTGGATGAGACTCTGAGACTTTCTGGCTTTAAGTGCCAGCTCAGCCACACTGGGTAGGGCACCAAGTGGGCTCTTGGGGTCCTTGATTCCAGGACTTGACTCTTGGATGGGATTTCTGGACCTTCCCTGGGCCAGAGGGGACCACACTCCCCTGAAGGGTGAGTCCTAGGCCAGGCAGTATTTACTACAGTCTGGCTGAAGAGCCCTTGGGCCTTAACGGAAGATCAGCAGTAGTCTGGCAGTACTCCTGATGGGCCTGAGGTGATAGTGGCCATGAGGTGAGACTCCTCTGCCTTTGGTAAGACTTCTCTATTTTTGGAACGGGAAGGGAAGCATGGGAAGGGCTGCATCTTGTGGTTCAGGTGCTAGCTCAGCTGCAGTATAACAGAACACCAGGTAAATTTCTAAGATTTTTGACTCTAGTCCCTGGCTCCTGGATCGCACTTCTAGACCTACCCAGGGACTGGGGGAACTCGCTGCCCTGAAGGGAAGTACATAGGCTTGGGTGGCTTTGCCACTTGTTGATTGTAGAGCCACAGGGCTTTGAGTGATCATGGTGGTAGCCAGGGAGTGGTTACAGAAGGCCTTGAGAGAGATCCAGTGCTGTGCTCACTTCAGGTCTGACCCAGTCTGGTGCTACAGGTGGTGGCCAAAGGGGTATTTGTGTCACTTCAATCCCAACTCCAGGTGGCTTAGAAACAAAAGAGATACAACATTTGTTAGGGAGAAAGTAAGGGAGGAGAACAAGAGTGTCTGTCTGGCAATCCAGACAATTCTTCTGGATCTCAACCAGGATCATCAAGTTGGTACCTCTGCAAGTCTGCAAGAACCACAGCATTACTGGGCTTGGGGTTACCCCTAAAGTAGATACAGCTTAGATCACAAAACCCAGTCCTTTTGAATATCTGGGAAGTTTTCCCAAGAAGTTTGGGTACAAAGAAGCCCACACTGAGAAGACTACGATAAATACCTTTTTTTTCTTTTTTTTTAGACAGAGTCTCTCTCTGTTGCCCAGGCTGGAGTGCAGTAGTGCAATCTTGGCTCACTGCAACCTCTGCCTCCCAGGTTCAAGCAATTCTCCTGGCTTAGCCTCCTGAGTAGCTGGGATTACAGGTGCGTGCCACCATGCCCAGCTAATTTTTGTAGTTTTAGTAGAGATGGGATTTCACCATGTTGGTCAGGGTGGTCTCAAACTCCTGACCTCGTGATCTGCCTGCCTCAGACTCCTAAGGTGCTGGGATTACAGGTGTGAGCCACCTTACCCAGCTATAAATACTTAACTCTTTAATGCCCAGGCACAGACGAATATCTACAAGTATTGAGATGATCCAGAAAAAAATCACTTCTCCAAATGAACTAAATAAGCCACCAGGCACGAATCTTAGAGAAACAGATATATGTGACCTTTCAGAAAGAGAATTAAAAATAGCTGTTTGGAGGAATATGAAAGAAATTCAGAATAACACAGAGAATGAATTCAGAATTCTATTAGATAAATTTAACAAAGAGATTGAAATAAAAAGAATCAAACAAATTCTGGAGTTGAAAAATGCAATTGGCATACTGAATAATACAACAGAGTATTTTAATAACAGAATTAATCAAGCAGAAGAAATAATTAGTGAGTTTGAAGACAGGATGTTACAAAATACAGTCAGAAGAGACAAAATAAAGAATAAAATACAATGAAGCAAACCTACAGGATCTAGAAAATAGCTTCAAAAGGGCAAATCTAAGAGTTACTGGCCTTAAAGAGGAGGTAGAGAAAGAGATGGGGTAGAAAGTTTGTCCAAAGGGATAATAACAGAGCACTTCCAAAACTTAGAGATATCAATACCCAAGTACAAGAAGCTTATAGAACACCAAGATTTAACTCAAAGAAGACTACCTCAAGGCATTTAATAATCAAACTCCCAAGGTTGAGGACAAAGAAAATATTCTAAAAGCAGC
Source organism: Papio anubis (assembly GCF_008728515.1). NCBI lineage: Eukaryota > Metazoa > Chordata > Mammalia > Primates > Cercopithecidae > Papio > Papio anubis. Next base: position 43,030 of record NW_022161248.1, on the reverse strand, counting down.
AAGAGCTCCATACAATGGGGCTCCAATACATCTTGCAGCAGAATTTTCAGTGGAAATTTTACAGGCCAGGAGAGAATGACATGACATATTTAAAGTGCTAAACGAAAAAAAAAAACTTTTACCCTAGAACAGTGTATCTACCAAAATTATTCTTCAAACATGAAGAAGAAATGAAAACTTTCCCAGACAAACAAAAACTGAAAGATTTCATCAACACCAGACCTGTCCTAGAAGAAACGCTAAAGGGAATACTTCAATCAGAAAGAAAAGGATGTTAATGAGCCAAAAGAAATCATCATCCAAAAGTATAAAACTCACTGGTAGTAGTATGTACACAGAAAAACACTGTATTAGTCCATTCTCATGCTGCTAAAAAGAGCTGTCCAAGACTAGATAATTTATAAAGAAAAGAGGTTAAATTGACTCACAATTCTGCATGACTGGGGAGGCCTCAGGAAGCTTACAATCATGGCAGAAGGGGAAGCAAACACATCCTTCTTTACATGATGGCAGGAAGGAGAAGTGCCGAGCAAAAGGGAAAGGCCCCTTATAAAACCATCAGATCTTATGAGAACTCACTTAACTATCACAAGAACAACATGAAAATAACTGCCCCCATGATTCAATTACCTCTCATTGGGTTCCTCCCACAACATGTGGGGATCATGGGAACTACAACTAAAGATAAGATTGGGTGGGGATACAGCCAAACCATATTATTCCACCCCTGGCTCCTCCCAAATCTCATGTCCTCACATTTCAAAACACAATCATGCCTTTTCAACAGTTTCCCAAAGTCTTAGCTCGTTCCAGCATTAACTCAAGAGTCCAAGTCTAAGATCTGAGACAAGGCTAGTCCCTTCTGCCTATAAGCCTGTAAAATCAAAAGCAGGTTAGTTGCTTCCTAAATACAAAGTGGGTACAGGCATTGGATAAATACTCTGGTTCCAAATGTGAGAAATTGGCCAAAAGGGGCAACAGGTCCCATGCAAGTCTGAAATTCAACAGGGCAGTCATCAAACCTTAAAATTCCAAAATGATCTCCTTTAACTCCATGTCTCACATTCAGGCCATGCTGGTGTAAGAGGTGGCTCCCATGGCCTTGGACAACTCCACCTCTGTGACTTTGCAGGTTACAGCCCCACTCCCAGCTGCTTTCACAGATTGGTGTTGAGTGTCTGTGGGTTTTCCAGGCACATGGTGCAGGCAGTTGGTGGGTCTTCCATTCTGCAGTCTGGATAATGGTGGTGCCCTTCTCACAGCTCCACTAGGCAGTGCCCCAGTGGGGACTCTGTGTGGGGGCTTTGACGCCACATTTCACTTCCACACTGCCCTAGCAGAGGTTCTCCAAGAGCACTCCACCCCTGCAGCAAACTTCCACCTGGACATTCAAGCATTACCATATATCCTCTGAAATCTAGGTGGAGGTTTCCAAACCTCAATTCTTGACTTCTATGCACCTGCAGGCCTAACACCATATGTAATCCATCAAGGCTTGGGCCTTGAACCTTCTGAAGCAATGGCCTGAGCTGTACATTGACTCCTTTTAACCACAGCTGGGACACAGGACACTAAGTCCTGATGCTGCATAAAGCATCAAGGCCCTGGGCCCAGCCCACAAAACCATTTTTTCCTCCTAGGCCTCCAGGCCTGTAATGGGAGGCGCTGCTACAAAGACCTCTGACATGCCCTGGAGACATTTTCCCCATTGTCTTGGCAATTAACATTTAGCTCCTCATTACTTATGCAAATTTCTGAAGCTGGCTTCAATTTCTCCTCAGAAAGTGGGTTTTTCTTTTCTATTGCATCATCAGACTGCAAAGTTTTCAAACTTTTATGCTCTGCTTGCCTTTTAAACATATGTCCCAATTCCAAAACATATCTTTGTGAATGCATAAAACTGAATAGTTTAAACAGCACTCAATTCACTTCTTGGACACTTTGCCGATTAGAAATTTATTCTGCCAGCTACCCTAAATTATCTTTCTCAAGCTCAAAGTTCCACAGATCTCTAGGGAAGGGGCAAAATACCTCCAGTCTCTTTGCTAAAGCATAGCAAAAGTCACCTTGATTCCAGTTCCCAACAAGTTACTCATCTCCATCTGAGACCACCTCAGCCTGGTCTTCATTGTCCTTGTCACTATCAGCATTTTAGTCAAAGCCATTAAACAAGTCTCTAGGAAGTTCTAAAGTTTCTCTCGTCTTCCTGTCTTCTTCTGAGCCCTCCAAACTGTTCCAACCTCTGCCTGTTACCCAGTTCCAAAGTCATTTCTACAGTTTGGGGTATCTTTACAGCAGCGCCCCACTAGTTGGTACCAATTAACTGTATTAGTCTGTTCTCATGCTGCTATGAAGAAATACCTGAGGCAGGGTAATTTATAAAGGAAAGAGGTTTCATGGACTCACAGTTCCGCATGGCTGGGGAGGCCTCAGGAAACTTACAATCATGATGGAAGGTTCCTCTTCACAGCATGGCAGGAGAAAGAATGAGTGCCCAGTGAAGGTGAAGGCCCCTTATGAAGCCATCAGATCTCATGAGAACTAACTCACTATCATGAGAACAGGATGGGAGAAACCACCCCATGATTCAATTATCTTCACCTGATCCCTCCCATGACCCATGGGGATTATGGAAACTACAATTCAAGATGAAATTTGGGTGCAGATACAGCCAAACCATATCTACCATAGAATATTATAACACTGTAACTGTGGTGTGTAAACTACTCTTATGTTAAGTAGAAAGACTGAACAATGAATCAACAAAAAATAAGAAATACAACAAAAGATAATAACTACAACAACTGTTTAACACATACAGAATACAATAAGATATAAATAGTAACAGCAAAAATTAACAAAGCTGAGGGGATGAAGTTAAGGCATAGAGTCTTTATTAGTTTTCTTTTTGCTATTTGTTGGTTTGTTTATGCAAACAGTGTTAGGCTGTTATCAGCTTAAAATAATGGGCTATAAGATAGTATTTGGAAGCTTCATGGTAGCCTTAAATGAAAAGTCATACAATGGATACAAAAAGAATAAAAAGCAAGTGACTAAATCATACCACCAGAGGAAATCACCTTCACTAAAGAAAGACAGGAAGGAAAAAGAAAGGAAAAGAAGACCACGAAGCACCCAGAATACAAATAACAAAATGGCAGGACTAAATCCTTATTTATCAATAATAAAGATAAATGTAAATGGACTAAATTCTCCAATCAAAAGTCACAGGGCAGCTGAATGGATTAAAAAAAAAAAGACCAATTGATCTCTTGCCTACAAGAAACATACTTCATCTATAAGGATATATATAGACTGAAAATAACAGGTTGGGAAAAGATATTCCATGCCAATGGAAACAAAAAAAAAAGAGCAGAGTTAGCTGTAATTATATTAGACAAAATAGATTTCAAGACAAAAACTATGAGTAGAGACAAAGATAGTCAGCATATAATGATAAAGGGGTGAATTCAGCAAGAGGATATACATTTTGAATGTATATGCATGCAACACTGGAGCACCTAGATATATATGAAGCAAATATTAGAGCTGAAGAGAGAAATAGACCCCAATACAATAACAGCTGGAGACTTCAAAACCCCACTTTCAGCACTGGACAGATCTTCCAGACAGAAAATCAACATGGAAACATTGGACTTAATCTACAATACAGAACAAATGGATCTAATAGATAGTTATGTAACATTTCATCAAAGACCTACAGAATATGCATTCTTTTCCTCAGCACATGGATCATTCTCAAGGATAGATCATATCTTAGGTCACAGAACCAGTCTGAAAAGCATTAAAAAAAATGAAATATCAAGCATCTTCACTGAATCCAATGAAATAAAACTAGAAATCAATAATAAGAGGAATTTCGGAAACTATACAAATACATGGAAATTAAACATTATGGTACTGAATGACCAGTAGATTCATGAAGAAATTAACCCATTAATACCTGAGGTTGCAATTTTTTTAATTTGAAAAATCAGACTTTGGCAATGACCTTGAGCAATAGACTATAAATAATTTCACATGCTTAGTGTTCCAATAATGGAATACTAGGCATAAATGGGTTGAAGGAATTTGAAAAATTTATTGAAACAAATGATAATGGAAGCACAACATACTAAAACCTATGGGATACAGCAAAAGCAGTACTAAGAGGGAAGTTTATAGCTATAAATGTCTACATCAAAAAGAAGAAAATCTTCAAATAAATAACCAAACAATGCATCTTGCAGAACTAGAAAAGCAGGAGCAACCTGAACCCAAAATTAGTAGAAGAAACAATAATAATCAGAGCATAAATAAATGAAATTGAAATGAAGAAAACAATACAAAAGATCAATGAAACTAAAAGCTAGTTTTTCAAATAGTTAAACTACATTGAGAAACCTTTAGCCAAACTGAAAAAAGAAGAGAGAAGACCCAAATAAAATCAGAGATGAAAAAGGAGACGTTACAACTGATACTGCAGAAATTCAAATGATCATTAGTGACTACGCTACTATAAGCATCTCTATGCCAATAAATTGGAAAATCTAGAAGAAATGGACAAGTTTCTAGACACATACAACTTACCAAGATTCAACTATAAATAAATCCAAAACCTGAACAGACCAATAACATGTAACAAGATCAAAACCATAAGTAAAATTTCCCAATAAGGAAAAGCCCGGGAGCTGATGGCTTCACTGCTGAATTCTACCAAACATATAAAGAACTAATACCACTCCTACTCAAACTATTCAGAAAAATAGAGGAAGAGGGATATTTCCAAATTCAGTGAAGTCAGTATTACCATGATACCCAAACCAGACAAAGGACACATCAAGCAAGAAAAAAAAAAAACTACGACAGCGAAACTATAGGCCAATATCACTGATGAATATTGATGCAAAACCTCAGCAAAATACTAGCAACCAAACTCAACAACACATTAAGAAGATTATTCATCATAACCAATGGATCTTATCCCAGAGATTCAAGGATAGTTCAACATATGTAAATCCATCAGTGTGATACATCATATCAAAGGAATGAAGGACAAAATCCATATGATCATTTTAATTGATGCTGAGAGGCATTTGATAAAATTCAATATCCCTTCATGATAAAATCCCTAAAAAAAAACTCCATATAGAAGGAACATATCTCAACATAATAAAGGCCATATACAACAGGCCCACAGCTGAATGGGAAAAATCTGAAAGCTTTTCCTCTAAGATCTGAAATACAGTAAGAATGCCCAGTTTCACCACTGTTATTCAAAATAGTACTGGAAGTCCTAGCTAAAGCTATCAGACAAGAGAAAGGTATAAAGGGTATCAAAATTGGAAAGGAAGAAGTCAAATTATCCTTGTTTGCAGATGGTATGATCTTATATTTGGAAAAACCTACATACTCAACCAAAAAACTGTTAGAACTGATAAACAAATTCAGCAAAGTTGCAGGACATAAACTCCGCATTCAAAAATCAATACCATTTTTATATGCCACCAGGGAACAGCCTGAAAAATAAATCAAAAATGTAATCCTATTTTCAAGAGCCGTACATAAAATTAAATACCTAGAAATTAATCAAAGAAGTGAAAGATCTCTATAATGAAAACTATAAAATACTAATAAAAGAAATTGAAGAGAACATCACAAAATAGAAAAATATTCATGCTCATGGATTGGAATAATCAATATTGTTAAAACGTCCATACTTCCCAAAGCAATCTACAGATTTGATGCAATCCCTATCAAAATACCAATGACATTCTTCACAGACATAGAAAATAACTATCCTGACTTCAAATTATATTACTGAGTTATAGTAACCAAAACAGAATGGTACTGGCATAAAAATAGACACACAGACCAATGGAACACAATAGAAGACCCATAAACAAATCCAAACACTTACAATGAACATTTTTGACAAATGTGCCAAGAACGTACACTGGGGAAAAGACAGCCTCTTCAATAAATAGTGCCGGGAAAACCAGATATCCATACCTAGAAGAATAAAACTAGACCCCTATCTCTTGCCATATGCTAAAATCAAATTAAAATGGATTAAAGACTTAAAACTAAGACCTCAAACTATAAAACTACTACAAGAAAACATTGGGAACTCTCCAAGACAACAATCTGGGCAATGATTTCTTGAGTAATACCCCACAAGCACAGGCAACAAAAGCAAAAATAGACAAATGGGATCACATCAAGTTAAAAAGCTTCTGCACAGCAAAGGAAACAATCAACAAAGTGAAGAGACAACCCACAGAATAAGAGAAAATATTTGCAAACTACCCATCTGACAGGATATTCATAATTAGAATATACAAAGAGCTCAAACAACACTAGAGGAAAAAACCTAATCTGATTAATAAATAGGCAAAATATTTGAATAGACATTTCTCAAAATAAGACATACAAATCCTAAACAAGCATATGAAAACATGCTCAACACCAATGATTATCAGAGAAATGCAAATTAAAAATAGAGCTACCATACAATCCAGCAATTTTACTGCTGGGTATATACCAAAAAGAAAGAAAATCAGTATATTGAAGAGATACCTTCAGTCCCCTGTTTCTTGCAGGTCTGTTCACAATAGCCAAGATTTGGAAGCAACCTAAGTGTCCATCAACAAATGAATGGATGAAAAAACTGTGGTCCTTGTACGCAATGGATTACTATTCAGTCATAAAAAAAGAATGAGATTCAGTAATTTGCAACAACATGAATGGAACTGGAGATCATTATGATAAGTGAAATAAGCCAGGCACAGAAAGACAGACAGTGCATGTTCTCACTTATTTGTGGGATCTGAAAATTAAACAATTGAACCCATGGAGATAGAGTAGAAAGATGGTTACCAGAGTCTGGGAAAGGTATTGGGGAAGGGAGGCATGCTGGGAAGATGGAGGTGGCTAAAGGGTACCAAAAAAAAATAGCTAGAATGAATAAATAAGGCCTAGTATTTGATAACACAACAGCGAGACTATAGTCAATAATAATGTTATTGCACATTTTAAAACAACTAAAAGTGTGTAATTGGATTGTTTGTAACACAAAGGATAAATACTGGAGGGGATGGATACCCATTTTCCATAATGTGATTATGACACATTGCATGCCTGTGCAAAACACCACATGTACCCGCTAAATATATAGACCTACTATGTATCCACAAAACAAAAATGTTTTTAAAAAATTAAAAGAAATGTAGTACATTCTCTACTGGTCAAGATGGAGTAGGCTATGTTATAGGGGAAAAAGGATCTCAGATGCTTAATACAACAAAATTTATTTATCTTTTATGTTCCAGATCATCCTAACTCCAAGACTTAAGCTGATGGAGCAGCCATAGTCTGCAAGGTTCCTGGTTACCCCAGAAATGGCAAAGAAAGCTCCAGAGGTATTATGTCAGGAGTTAAATGGTCTGGCCTAGGAACATGTGCTTTCAGTTAAAATTCAGCCAGAGAAAGTCACACAGCCTCCCCATCATAAGGCAAACAGGAAATGCCTGGAAATAGCTGGTGAACAGCACCAAGGACCATCACAGGGACATAGATGTAGAAACTGTCACACATCACTGCATGACTAGGTTAGGTATTGGGCACGTGAATCCTGAACTGAACCAACAAAGCACCCCAAAATTGGTTTTTTACTAGTCATCAGTGATGCTGGGATGAATTGAATTCACTTTCAAATATGAAATCCCAGCATCCTTTGCCTCCTGGAAAGAGTCCCCATTCCACACTGCTTCTTAGCCCAGGCCCCATCAGTGCCTGGAAGTCAGCTCCATTAGGGAACCGAAGCATTCGAGCTAGGAGGAAGCCATTCTCCTCCATGGCTTCCCGCTCTAACAACAGGCAGTAACAGGAACTCCCCATTGTCAGGAGAGGATGAAGATACTATTCAGAGGATACGCAGGTTGTTAGCAAGCACAGGGCTGCAGGCTACCTCTTCAGAGAGGCTTTATGGATCATAATCTGAGGATGGCGAGGGAAGAACTACAGGTGAGGATGAGAATTTGGGTGTGTCTGTGCCATCCCGAGGCCTCTCTCACCACCTTGGTAGCTGCTTTGTAACATGTTCCTTCCAAGTCCCCAGCTTTCAAATATTCCTTTGTCATTTCTAGTGGGGACCTTTTGACTGTTGTAGTTACCATGTCATGGTATATTTAATTTAAGGCACAAGGCTAGGGTTCAAATCCCAATGGGAAACATTTGTTGCTAGATCTTTTGCAAATTACTCAATACTTCTAAGCAAACATTTTGTCAATTCTAAAAGAATGAGGTAATACCCATCTCATAGAACTGCTGTGAGAATCAGGTATAAACACCTATAGGAAAAACGTATTGTCAACTACTACTGCCCCCTCCAGCATGCTCTAAAATTGCCAGGAATAAATAGTTTCCATTCAGCCGTAGTCCATGTGCTCCCTGGAATTAATACTGGTTTAGAGTGTACTGCTTCAAATGCAAATGGAAAAATAAACCGTTTAGAGAGAATCCCTAGCAGACTGCAATGTCCTCAAAGTCAAGGCCATTGACTTATTCATCTTCACACCCTGGCATCTAGCCTCATTTCTGGCACCCAGGAGTCACTTCACATCAAGTGAATTTGTGAGTGCAGGAGGAGTCAGTCGTGCCTTGTCGACCACCTCTTCTCACAAAAGTGTGTGATCCCAAGAGGCAAGGCAGTTGAGCAGCTAGTTCGGGGATTCTGGGATTAATATGAGTCAGAAACTGGAATGAGCATGTGGTAGCCCAAGGGATAGGATGGACTGAGTGAGGTGCTGACCCTGTGTATGGGTGAACCTGAGATTCAGGGCCCCTTAAATGTTGCATCCTAGGTGCCTCACTGCCTAAGCTCAGACCCAGTGTTTGGCAACCCTGTGCTTAACCACGTTCACTTTGGGAGTTCTTCAGAAATTGCAGAGGATTCACGCTCAATCAAGATTTGGGGGCAATCTCCCATTTATTCAGAATCACTGAACTATGAAATATTATGGCTATTAAATATTGATTAGTGCATAATTTTATTCACTTCAGAGCAGAAAGCTCACTGATGTGTGAGTGGAAAGATCCCTTGTACCCCTCCACTCTGTTTCCTCACTTTTCAAATAAAGCATTTCCCGTTTTAAAATTCTGTATTTTCAGATTGGCAGAATATTAATAGTTTAAGCTGGGGAATGGGAACATGCGGGAACATTATACTATTCTCTCTTATTTGTGGTGTGTTCAAAACTTTGCATAAGACATTCAAAAAATAATCTGTTTTCTCTAAATATTCTCTACTGCTAATCAATATTTGAAGACATCAAACATCACAAATGATTCAAATATATTCCTAAGCTGTTCCAAATATTCAGATTAACAAAATCATTACAGCATAGAATTTGCTGTGATCACATTCCCCCAAGTCCTGGGCGATATATTAGGTAAATAAAAATTAAATTGTATGTAATCTGCTCAGACCCTCACTGAGAGTAACTGCATATGCAAGAGCAACGCTGAGATTCTGCTGGTCAAGTAGAAGCACATTTCAGATAAATATCTCATTACCATACATGAAGGATTGAAATTCTTTCCTCATCAGAATGATACCTTGTAATGCACCAGGGAGTTTCAGGTCACCTGCAAATGCATCTACAGAATGTAGAGAATGCAAAGTGTGGTCCCCTAACTCAGATGTCAACAAAATGTGATTGTATTTATTTTTCTGCAACTGAACAATATGACTTCTATTTCAATTTCCCTTTATGCCAAAATAGCATAGACTGAATCACATTCTATTTTGGATTTCCCTTTTCCCTGGGATTGTGTGTAAGTCTGGGGAGGGGGTTTAAATGGTATCATTGTGAAAAAGAGACACTCTATATCATCATCTCTCCAGATCAACATCGTTTGAGACATTCCCATTTCCATCGGTACATCAATTGTCCATGAAAGCAATCACTGGGTTGTCCTTCATGCCTACTGCCATGCTCCGCTGAGGGACAGGGGCAATTCTGTGGGCTCCCACACCATGCTGAGCCATGGTAAGATCCACAAGACTGTGTAGAATCCCATGTACCAAAACAACATAGAGGAGCGTAGTGTGGGGTGTAGTCTTTTTCCTAGGGAGCTACTTAGGACAGGGAGGCTCAAGGAGTCTTTGTCCTCAGATTTCCCTAATCGAACTGGAGGTGTTATCACCTCCCGGGTTAGTAACAGATAGAGTAGAATGGAATAAACTCCCATATCCTCTTCCCCAAATCCACTACGTACATTCATTATTGGCTTCCCCTCTATTCCTCTCTACCATCACCCCACCACCATCCCCTTCTCCCCAAATTCAGGGAATCTTTTTCTAGTCTGGAAGTAAACCACCTTTTTCTAACTCATCAGATATTAGTCCAAATCTACTGTTTATGCCTTAAGTGCCCTCAAGGCTAGGCTTACGAAACTCAAAGCCTTTATTCTGCTGTTGTAATAACATCAATTGTCCATGGTAATCAACACTCAAAGTCTGGGTCTGGGCTTGAAACAAAAAAGGGTCATGGGATTTCAGGGTAATAGAAAATAATAGGAAAATTATTATTCCTGTTAATATTTAAAAATATTATTCTGCCACAAATATTCTCTGGTTTTGTTGCAACTAGCAATTTCAAGAGCTTCAGCTCATCTTCAAAGCTCTTCATCCCTTCAACTCATCCTTGGGGAACTCTAAAAGGTGTTTTTACTATTGTTTTCCTCCCCTACTGATATGGTTTGACTGTGTCCTCACCCAAATCTCATTTTGAGTTTTAGCTCCCATAATCCCGAAGTGTCATGGGAGAGACTCTGTGGGAGGTAATTGAATCATGGGGGCAGGTTTTTCCCATGCTGTTCTCATGGTAATGAATAAGTCTCATGAGATCTGATGGTTTTATAAAGTGCAGTTCCCCCTCCCACACCCTCTTGCCTACCACCATGAAACACATGCCTTTACTCCTCCTTTGCCTTCTGCCATGATTGTGAGGCCTCCCCAGCCATGTGGAACTGTGAGTCCATTACATTTCTTTTTCTCTATAAATTACCCAGTCTCAGACATTTCTTCATAGCAGTATGAAAATGGACTAATACACATACTAACTGCCTTCTAAAACCTAAAAAGCACGAGTTGCCACTGTAAAAGCTGCCTGTTACATTTCCTGTTGCTGCTCAAACCAGCAGCACCATGTTGCCAAGTCAGTGAAGGCTTTTCTGCATTCTCAGTGTCCCCCAGGGATTTCAGAGAAACAGCCCTTTCAGCTTGTACTCATTGTTTAACTTTGTTGGCTGTGAGCGTATAGAGCTGGAGCAAGGGGTGATCTTACTGAGAGACACGGCCCTTGTTCTCCAATGTCTTTAGACTTTTTGTGCTCCAAGTACACAGCTTTCATGCTCTTTTTCTTTAGGGTGTCTCATCTTGCAGGTTCCTGGGTCCCACAGGCAAAGAGGGCTTTGCTGGGCCCTCTGGACATGCCCAGACAGGTTTAAATCCTAGGATAGAGACAGCCCAGGTTCTCAAGCTGAGACTCACAACCTCACACTGAAAAATGCATTGATACCAAAGACTGATTAATATGCATGTAAATACTGGCATTTGGCACTCATTACACCTATAGGTAGTAGAGGCTCTAAAGCCAGGACTGAAAAATTTTGTCTCTATTCATAGATACCAGTCTGGCTACCTCCGTCTCTACTCTGAACTCAGAGACTAAGGAGGGTACCTGGGAGGACAGTCCATGCCTTGGAGAAATTGAGGAAGATAACTTCTTCACTGTTAGGAGTACAGTGGCTTTTATACCATAATCTTCCCATTCTCTTCTCAGATAAACCCATTGGCAAGTATAATTTTTAAATATTTCTTTTAAAACCACTGAACCTGACACATTAGAAAAATAAAATTCTTCTCTGTGGTAGGCTGAATAATATCCCCTAAATTTGTTCATGCTCTAATTCCAGACCCTGTGAATTTAACCTTATATGGCAAAAGGTCCTTGCCAAGATGGTTAAATCAAGGATCTTGAAATGGGGAGGTTATCCTGGATTATTCCAGGCCTGATATAATCAAAATAGTCCTTATAAAGGGAATGCAAGAGGAGCCAGAGTCAGGGGAGAAAGCTACGTGAGGACAGAACCAGAGATTGGAGTGAGAGGGCTACAAGCCAAGGAATGCCAGCAACTTCTAGAAGCTGAAAGGAGAAAGGAACAGATTCCCTTTGAGATCTGCACAAGAAATATACCCTGCTAACACTTTGATTTTAGCCCTGTACAATTCATTTCAGACCTGTGACTTCCAGAACCATAAGACTTCCAAAACATTAAGTTTGTAGTAATTTGTTACAGGGGCAATGGGAAACTCAGACTCTCTCACAACTCAACAGAATTAGTGGAACAGCATGTGTCTTTTATCTATAATTTTTCCATATAGCTCTGGAGCTATCTAAGAAATACGAGATTGAGAGAACCTAGAAGCTGTGTTTCTTACCAAGGAGATGCTTGAGATCAGTTTGCCTATTTGTTATCCATGAACTGGTAAGCTTCCTGCCAGATGGTGGATATCACATTGGACCTGAAATCAGTAGACCACTGATATGGTTTGGCTCTGTGTCCCCACCCAAAGCTTATGCTGAATTGTAATTCATGGTTTGGAGGTGGGGCCTGGTGGGAGGTGATTGGATCACGGGGGTGGTTTCTAATGGTTTAGCACCATTCCCTAGTGCTGTCTCATGATAGAGTTCTCATGAGATCTGGTTGTTTAAAAGTATGTTGCACCTCCCCTTTCTCTCTCTCTCTCTCTCTATCTCTCTCTCTCTCTCTTCCCCCACCCCCAACCCCCTCTCTCCTGCCAGCCATGTGAAGACTTGCTTGCTTCCCCTTCACCTTCCACCATGATTGTAAGTTTCCTGAGGCCTCCCTAGCAATGCCTGTTGTACAACCTGTAAAACTGTGAGCCAATTAAACCTCTTTTCTTCATAAATTATCCAGTCTCAGGTAGTTCTTTGTAGCTATGTGAGAAAGAACTAATACAACCACTTCGAACCCCGGCTGTCTTTAGCCAGCTGAATGATCTGGGTTAAGTCACTCACCCTTTCTAAAATGGAGGAGATCAATGACTACTTAAAAATATACTATGAAAATTCAGTGAGATAATATAAGTGAGAGAACTTGATATCCCATAAAAACTTTCACATATATAAGGTATTCTTATAAATAAAAATATGACATAAGGTATATAAAAAATATTCTAGTCATTTGCATTTCTTGCTTGTTTTGATTTCAGATAAATGGAAGTCACTTGGGTTTTCTTTTAAGGAGCTCAGATTTCATCAAAAGCACTGGACTCTGCTCTAGGGTCCTTTCCAGTTCTGCCATTCTGTAATTCTAAATGTCAGTCTGAATGATGCTGTGATAGCACCATTAATTCTTTCATGGCAGATAGAGACCAAAAGTCCAGGAAGAAGCTAGAGTTGATCAAGAATGAAGGATAGTATGGACCAGGGTACAGGCTCCTACATAAGAGTGTTTTATTCATGCATTCTTTATTCATTTATTCATTACACATATATTCACTGACTGAATACAACATATGCCAGGGGTCATGCTAGGCACTGGGTAAGTTGGGAAAGGTGATTGGGGGACAGGAAGAGTTATGGCAATGAATAAGACAAGTTTGCAGCCTCAGTGACTTTTCATCAGGTGGGATAGGTAGATATGCAACCCATGGCAGCCTAAATGTCCCCAGGCCTCACTCCTCTGTGGTCTCCAATGAGGTCACAGGACTTTTATACCCACATTTCTTTGATTTCTATAGACCCATCTACTCACACAGAAAATCAGCCCCTTGCCAAATTGCCCAATGTTTCTGGAGGCCTAAAGGGATATCTCACATGTGCTCGTCAACATGCTGTGCCTGCTGGCTGCTGTGTGACCCAGGCACGTGCCATCTGCCACCACCAGAGCTCTCAGGCAGGGCCCCTCTGTATTTCATAGATGTGGTTAAATTTGGAGCCAACCTTAAACCAAGAGCTGTAGCAACCTAAGCCTCCCCCACAATTCCCACGAGTTTCCATGGCTTCCATCCTCCTTATCCATTTTGTTTACCACTCACCCACTTCCAACATCCTCCTCCAAATGCTTGCAGAAGAATTTAGCTACTTCTATTGTTTCTAAAGAAAATCATGAGCATCAAGCACTTTATGTCCCTCATTCCTTCCTTGACTTCATAAATTTAACTGACAATTTGCATAATAGGGAAAGGACAGAGCAGAGATTTGAAGGATCTCACACTGCAGAGGGCAAGGCCTTTCCGCATCCACTGGCTCCATCTCTCCCTCCCCCTTGCCCTTAACTCTCTCTCCTTCTCCTAAGCTACCAATCACACCACCTCCTCCAACCTTCCACAGGGCAGTTCCACTCATGTCTAGATGCACTGGAGACTGAGCTCCCACTGCAGGTGCTTATTACAGTATTTTCCCAATACAGATCTGTGGAATCCAGAGGAGGGGCTGTCTCACAGACAAAATTTTTCAAGATAAGATAGAATAAACACAATCCACAAAATTTCTCCCATTTCATGACCTAAAGCACCAGCATACGTTCTTTCTGGGTTCCAGTGTCATTTCCAGTAATAGAAGTACGAGGATATAAAGCAAACATCAGCCACACAAGCTGCAGTGTGGTTTCCACTTACTGCTGTTTGTGTTGCTAAGGACGGTGGGGTGGGGTGGGGCCTGAGCACCTGCACCCTGGTGATGACAAATCAGACACAGCAGGACCCAGAGCAGGTGCCCTTTTCCTTGTTTAGAATTCTGAGTGTTTCAAAGTATCGGTCATGCACCAGATGTCACTAAATAGGTTTTATTTGAAATAGTCTGACTTAATGAGGCTCAGATTGTTGCTGTGAGCTTGCGGGGAGGGAGTACGTATACACAAGCAGAGGTGGATTTACCCTGGAGCTAATAAGCCTCATGCTTCAGGGCCTGTCACTTGCCTATGTTTCTTTCAAGGCCCTGTCCTCAATTTTGTATTTGTAATTTTATATTCACTTTCTTAAAGAGCACTCCCATATTGTTAAGTTTCATGGCCCACAAAACCAACCACCCCAGTACACCAGAGCCTTTGGCCCATATTGCCACCAGGTTGAACACAGACATGCACACACATGCTCATAGGGGTCAGCCCTTGCGAAATTAGAAAATGCAAAATCTGTCACTGACATTCTTCTCCTCCACCTGCCTTTTATCACAGAGCCTGTGGCCTTGCATCTTAGAATTCTCCATGCTCCCACTAACCATACATACCCACTCTGCTTGGTGCACTCAACTACTTACTTTCCCATACCCCATTATCCAATGTAGTGTTTTCCAAACTACAGCCCAAGGGACAAATCTAGCCCACCACCTGTTTTTGTAACTAAAGTTACACATCTTGTGTGTGGCTGCTTTTATGAGGCAGAATTGAGTAGTTGCAACAGAGACTAAATTGCCCCAAAGCCTGAAATATTTGCTCTCTGGCCCATTACAGAAAAAAAGTATGGCAACCTCTGGTTGAATCCCCAGTAACTTTATAACTAATATTGACAATTCATTTCATCAGTCAAAGATCTGCTTAAAAATAAACCTACTCATGCTCTCTCCTACTGCTTCCCTCTACACTTGAAATGAAAACCAGCTGCTGCCCAGGCCCCACAGACCTTCCATGGCCAATACTGCCTGACTCTGTGATCTGTTCTGACCATCTTCCTTTCACTTACCATTCCACACTCTCTTTCTTTCTGTACTTCAGACAGGCAAAATTGGTTCCAGCCTCCGGGTCTCTGTACTGGCTGTTTCTGCTCACTAAAAGCCCTTCCTCCAGGTCTCACATGGCTGGTTCTTCTTCATGATTCAAGTATTGACTCAAACATTGTCTCCCCAGAGAGGCATTCCATGACCTCTTATCAAATATTGTACCCTGCCTTCCATCACATGTGCTGGTTTTGTGTTACTTGTGCTGGTTACTTTTCTTTTAGCTCTTGCAATTATCCTGTTTGCTTGCTTGTTTACTTGTTTACCATTGGTTTCCTCCAATGGTGTGCTTCCCAGAACCACGGGCTTGTCTATCTTATTCGATGTTGTGAAGTGTCTAAAGCATATAGTAGTAGGCTATCAAGAAACATTTCTTAAACAAATAAATGAGCAGAATGGTGATGCTTTAATAAGGGGATTCTGAAACCTGAAAAGGAACAGCCATTAATACAGGAATTTCAGAATTACACACATAGCTGGAATTTCAGAATTGCACAAATTGCACAACTCTAGGAATGGCCATCCCTACATTGCAGGGAGATTAACCAAGGGTTCTGTTATGGTTTGGCTCTATGTTCCCACCCAACTCTCATCTTGAATTGTAATCCCCACATGTTGAGGAAGAGACCTGGCGGGAGGTGATTGGATAATGGGAATGGTTTCCCCCATGCTGTTCTCATGATAGTGAGGGAGTTCTCATGGTATCTTGATGGTTTAAAAGTGCAGCACTTCCTCATGCTTGCTTGGTCTCTCCTGCTGCCATGTAAGATGTGCCTTGCTTCCCCTTTGCCTTCTGCCATGATTGTAAGTTTCCTGAGGCCTCTCTAGACATACAGAACTGTGAATCAATTAAACCTCTTTTGTTTAGTTTAGAAATTACCCAGTCTCAAATAGGATCTTTATAGCAGTGTGAGAACAGACTGATAAAGGGTAAATCAGATTTTCTTTCTGGGACTTTTAAAGATGTAGGTTTTAGGTTTAACCCATGACCAGGAAACCACCCAAAGCTCATATAGATTTAGTGCAAGCCAGAGCTTAGGACTTCCACTGGAGAAAGAAAACTCACATTAGGGTTCAGGGTGAACCCATGAACCTATTTGTTTATTACTGTGACATATTTCAATAGACAGCTTCTGACACTGGAGCAATAACCAGAGAAAGGACCTTCACTTTAAAACTTCCTTTTTGGTAGCAACGAGCATCCTTAATTTCATGCATAGTCTTGGCATTAGCCAGTGATTTCTTTTTTCAAAAATCTCTCCCTGTTGCTGCTCCCATTCATGCCAGCCTCACTCCTGTCACTCTGGGCAAGCTCAGAACATTCTCTATGTGCTTCCACTTCCACTGCTTTCTTACTCTCCTCCCCATGCCTCTCACCACTTGCCCAAGGTCTGGCCATTTCCAAAGCTATACTTATACCCTACCTCCCCCTATCCCAGAGATCTACCAAATTCGCATTAATTTCTTCTTCTCTAACACCCTATTGCTCTTTCTTTCTACTATACTAGTTGCCTATGGCTGGATAACAGACCATCCCAAAATGTAATAAGTTAAAATAACTGGCATTTTATTTTATCTAATTATTTTGGATCAGGAATTTGGACAGGGCTTAGCTTGGCAATTTTTCTTCTCCATGTGATATAAGCTAAAGTCACTAGGTGGAATTCATCTGGTGAATGAGTAAGTGTGGTCTAAGACAGCTCACTCAATGTTTAACACATTGGTGGGAATGGAGTGTCTAGATGTTCTCTGGCATGTGTAGGTGGGTAGTCTGGCTTCTTTTCAGCAACTCAGAGATCCCAGATAGAGTTCCAGAAGACAAGAAGTGGAAGCTTCTTGGGTTATAGTTTTCTCTGAAAATAAAATCTTTCATTAATGAGATAGTCTCCCAGATGGCTCCAGTCCCAAGAGTCTCATGCTTTAATTCCATCCCAGAGTGTGTATACTCAGTCATTAATCCCTTCTTTACTTGGAAGGTAGGAGATTTCCAGGAATCTCAGACAAATCACAGTAGAATAGTAAGAGCTGTTTGTCTAAAGGACTAAGAGCTATGCACCAACATGGTAGAACAGGATTGCAAATGCATACTTCACTAAGCTGGCAAGAAAAAACAAAACAAAACAAAATACAAGCTTCTTTATGGTCTTTAACTGATCCAATCTTCCTTATTAACTGTCAATCTCCCTCCCAATCTTGCTAGATAGTAGGGAGATGGGGTGAGAATAAGGGCAGAATTTGAAAATTAATAGTATCTACATATTCAAATGCTTTTTTGGGGACAAACATTCATATAATTTTAACTTAAACTCTTTGAACAGAGCTGTTTTCCCCCTTCTTCTTCTTCCTGCTTTTCAAGATGGCTTCTGGGTGGAGGTGAAAGCTTGAGAGTATTTCTGATAATTAGGGAAGTGGAGACATAGGAAGGGGGTTGAGGTGGTGAGAGGAAGCTGGCCTGGGTACTGCCTCTCTCTGCCGACCTGGCATGGGGTGTCAATCTGATCTCAGGATTGGCATTTGCTGAGGACAATTTCATCTGGACTTATGGCATAAAGTTTATCATCTAATGCTCATGGCTGGCCTTTGTTGTTGATTTTCCTATCCTTGGTAGTTGCTTATTTCTGACACCAGGCCCTTCTTAGCAGCTCTGTGAGTTTTCACCAGTCCATGAAGCAAGTTTCAGACCTTTTACCCAACACATCAAAGCTCAGCAGAGCCAAGAGAGCTTTCAGAGGCTTGCCCCTCAAGCCACTTTCCTCCACTGGTGCTGCCCCATATCCCGCTACCAAATTTTTCCTAGAGACCTGAAGTCCTCATAAGGCCATGCTTGAAAAAAGGGTCACAGCATTACACAACTCCAGGAATGGCCATTCACAAAGAATACAATGTAACTGATGCCCCTGCAGTTGCAAGGCACAGAGGTTCCAGTGAGGGTAGCAGGCCACCAACCTCAGTGTTGGATTCACTCAAGATTCTCTCAAGAAGGGAAACTGTGAACACATGTGTTTACCACTTTGACTGTTCCCTGGTTCCTATCTTCTTCTCCCCATAATTCCTCAGGCCTAAAGATGTAAGATTTCTCCCTGCCTTTCCAGTGTAGCCAAGGCTTCCCCTACATTACATGCTAAGTTTTCTCTATCAAGGTTTATAGAAACTCTATGAGCCAGTCGACCAGCCGTGATTCCTGACATGTTAATGGGAGCTCAAGGAATTTAGACATTTATTTCTCTTCACCAAAGCCTGACTTTGAAGACAATTATCTTGCTAGTGACTCAAAAATCCTATTTGCTAGTCAAAGATGAGAAATAATTCTATTGCTAGAGTTAGCCTCCACCCTTTCCCTGAAGATCTTAAATCCATTGCTTCAATGAGTGGAAGGCCCCAGGGCAACCATCATTCTAGGAGATGGAATACTTCAGAAATTGTATTTTAAATTATTAGCCCTCGGCCGGGCGCGGTGGCTCAAGCCTGTAATCCCAGCACTTTGGGAGGCCGAGACAGGCGGATCACGAGGTCAGGAGATCGAGACCATCCTGGCTAACACCGTGAAACCCCGTCTCTACTAAAAATACAAAAAACTAGCCGGGCGAGGTGGCGGGCGCCTGTAGTCCCAGCTACTTGGGAGGCTGAGGCAGGAGAATGGCGTAAACCCGGGAGGCGGAGCTTGCAGTGAGCTGAGATCCGGCCACTGCACTCCAGCCCGGGCTACCGAGCAAGACTGCGTCTCAAAAAAAAAAAAAAAAATTATTAGCCCTCATATGCATGTATGTTACAAATATTGTTTTCATGTTTTATACAAATATTGACATTACAGGGCTCTTAGGGGTTAAGAAATAAGATGAAATTTCTTTCTTATGCTGATAAAATATTCACTTCCTATTACCTTTTTCCCAGATCCTTTCTTAACTGGGGATGAAATCTTTTCTCCTAAGGTGGTAACTGAGGGATGGATGAGATGATTCCAAACCAGAGAGTTGATAAAATGGGAGTACACAGGTAAGATTCACATGTGATAAAAACACAAGGCTTGCAAATGTGGTGAGTGTATTCAGAGCAGATGCCTTCCCTGTTATCACTTGATGGAACCTCCTTAGGATGTAGAAGTGAATCCAAAATAGCAGTGATTCCATGCTCCAACTTCGGCTCCCATCCTAATCACAGGCTTCAGCTGAGTTGAGGCCATGTGCTCTGGCAAGGCTTTCTGTGTAACTTAAATCAAACTTCGTCTCTGATTTATTAGGATTTTGTTAAATTGCTAATACCATTATTCTACCCCCATCCATTTCATCAGCAGCAGTTTAAACTCAGTCGCCTTGAATCAGTCACAAACAGTCCCAAAGGTTTATTTGGCCTTATATTTCTTAACACAATTTATAGCATTCAAATATTGAGTTAGATTTCAGGATGACATTTATCAAGCCTACTGTAATATGCCCTTGGCTTTTTTCTCTTCATCCCTTTCATCTATCTTGGCAGTAAAAGTGCTGCTGCTTTACCTCTGTTCCATATGATCAGGTAAAATCACTTTTTCTTTCCTAGGCCCCAATTTCAGCAGTGCCTTAGAGTTCATCTACATGGACCGCTTAAGTTTCTTTCCTTCCATAAAGCTTTGTAATAAACTTTCTTCTTCAAATACAGTTTCCCCCAGGACGTACCCCAAATTTGGTCTTTTTCAAATGCAAGAATTGCTTACATTCCTGCATTTGATATCTTTCCCAAAGACGGGATATTATCTTTCCCAAAGAAAGAGGGATATCATCTTTCCCAAAGAACAGATCAAGTCTCATGGACCTCCAAGCATGTGTGTGTTCATGGGAGCTGAAATACTATGACCTAGTCTGAAAAAAATCTCATTTAGAGGGCTCATTGTCTGAAGTAGATTATTCTCCAATAGCTAAGTTTCCAGGACTCTGGCCTAAGAGGCAGAATTCCCAGGATTAACAGAAATGTAACTGGTCTGTCCTGAGCTCTCACAGACTCTAAGAGGTTAGAGTGGGATCAGCCAGTCCAACCCCACTTATTTCATATCTGGGGAATCTGAGATCTAAAGAAACTGCAACAAAGGAAGCTTATCATCCTAGTAAGTTGCCAGGCAAAGTCTCAGATGTGCCCTGTGGGTATTTTAGCATTAGTCATTCCCTGTGTTAAAAAATCTCACATTGTACAAACTTCAAGAGAAAAAGAGCACAGGATCTAAGAATGGGCAATTCCAAGTTTGCATTAAAACTCCAGCACCTACTGGATATTCAGGCAGAGTATATTTCTCACCTTTGAAATGGGGTGCAACACTGCCTCCTTGGAAAATCACGGAGCACCCACATAGCACGTGGGACATTGCAGAGCTTGGTAAATGGCAGCTAAAGAGTAATGTTAAAGAACCTGGGCCATGGACATCTGGGGGAAAAGGCTTAGGAGTTGGGAGGTAGGTGGAAACTGAGAACAAATAGAGAGATCAGTGAAAACCATGTGTGGATTTGGCATAGTCTACCAAAGCGTAGTTTAAGATTGCAGGACCAATTTGGAGGACTGATTATTTCAGCCAGCCAGTCAAGCCACTACAGCCCAGACAATTCAATTTTCTGGAGCTCTCTGGATCCTACCTCCTGTCATCCATTTAATTCTTGCTCCTTTCTCATAGAGAGAAAGAACAGAGGAATTAAAGAGAGAAGAAAAAGAGGCTGGTCAGAGCCTGCCATCATTACAGTGAGAAAACTAGACCACACCTAAGTGAGCCTCCCCTCTCTCCCTCGCTTTTATTACTGGTGCTGTACAGTGAGTGCATACTTCATTGTTCGACTGCTTCTCAAAACTAGAAGTCCTTTATATCATTCAGTCCTCCTGGCACACGGCTGGGCACAAGGACAGGCATCCAATAGATCATTTGTAAAGTCATGAGGCTGAAAGGGAGTTGAGAATAAACCCACTCATTTTCCTACTGAGAAGATAGAGCAAGGAAGGAAACTAGAGAGAGTTAAGAGATAATCAGCCCTTCTTATGTTTGGATGTAAAAGTGGGTATAACAGTGTCCAGAAGATCAAAGCTCAATCCACACTCCTTCCTCCTAAACATGCTTTATGTCTTTCTGTTTAAAGTGGCCAGAAGGCAGCCCATGGCTTCTGTTTTCACTCAACCTCCTGGCTGAATCTTGCAATATTGCTTCATTTAGTGGGTTCACAGTCATGTAAGAGAACAATTTCCTCTTCCTTGGAACTTTTATATGGCCTTTGTTCTCCTGCTAGGCCAGTTCCCAACTAAAGTTGAATTTCCAGTTTGGACGTGAACACATGGCCATGTGATTTAATACATTCTCGCTAGTAGAACTGGAAAAGTCTGTCTTTAGAAATATTGTATACAGCTGCAGCTGGGACCCAAGACTATGGTTTACCTGCAGAGAATACTAGGGCCAAAAAAAATCCTATATTAAGGTTCAGTGATCCCAAACTCAGACAACT
This sequence comes from Papio anubis, assembly GCF_008728515.1. Taxonomy (NCBI): domain Eukaryota; kingdom Metazoa; phylum Chordata; class Mammalia; order Primates; family Cercopithecidae; genus Papio; species Papio anubis. The sequence continues at coordinate 20,772 of NW_022161248.1, read as the reverse complement.
GTCGCCAAAGCTGGGCAAGTTAATGCCACCGTCTGCAACAGCTGGGTTTCCACAAATACCACCACGCCTCTCACTCATCAGAGGTATTGTGTCTCCAAAGCCATGTTGGTTTTGCAAGACGGCCTGCTACTTGGCACCATTTCAATGTGTGAATATTTCCATTTAAGATCTCCCCATCTGGCAGCAGCCTAGGCAGTCATGCCCTGGTGTGCTGGTGGTGTTCTTACAAGAGGATCAGGCTACTGGGATTGTAACACCTGCCTCTGGGCTATGAGGGAAATAGCCAGGGAAAACAAAAGAACACAGGATATGGCTGCAAATAAATAAATTTAAAATGTTGCATGCTGTTGTTGTAGCCAGGTGACAGAAACCCATCTGGATATAATCTACTCCTTGGAAGCAGAGTCAGATATCCAAGAAGTGACAGCTGCACACATGCAGAATTTTTATCCATCAGCGAACCTGCAAAGTTTAAATTATCTATAGTGCTCCATTATTTGGGAAAGTTGCACAACTAATGATAATATCTTTTCAGATACATCTTTTCAGGGACACCACAAATTTCACGATGCTTCCCTGGGCTCAAAAGATTCCATCAGTCTAATCACATGCTAGTCTCTAGGAGATGAATAATGAGAAAAGTCAGAGCTGCTACGTCTTCATCCTGGTGACCTCTCATGGAGAGCTTAATTAAAGTGTTTAGGGGGAAGGAGGAGGATATATGGTAGAAGCAGGTTTTAATTTTCTTTCTTAGCTGAAAATGTTCTATTATTCTATCTCAACACTAATAGAATCCTGATTTATTTTTCAAAATTTTCATAGATGTTTTCATGTACTTTTGTAGGTAGTTCTAATATTTAGTAGGCAGATCTTCTTCCGCTTCCACTGGGAAGTTAGAGCGGTGCCTTCCCATGCCCTTTGAAAGCCAGGGGGATAGTGCCTAGGACAATGTTTTGCATACCGTAAGTGCTCAATAAATATTTGTTGTGTTGAATTAAGAAGAAGGGATAAATATATCCACAGAGGGAAAAGGGTAGGGACTATGTCAGAATAGAACTCAGTTGTTCCGATAATCTCCAAGAATGATCCAGCAGAGGGATTTAGGAGTCAGCTGAAGTTGACTGCTCACCAGAGCAGGTTGTTGTAAGAATGATTCCAAGTCCTTCATCCATACTACTCATGCCCCTGTTAGTGAGGGTTTTGTAAGGATGCAGTGGTGAAATGGCAAGTTTGCTACTTACTAGCTATATAGTCCTGCACAATATATCTAATCTTTCTAAACTTCAGTTATCTTATCTGTAAAATGGTAATAATAATTAAATCTATCTAGTGTTCTAGGGTCAGCTTTCACTGGCTTGCAAGAGGTGATTATCTGCTTCTCTTCCAGACTCTGAGTTCATTGGCTTCACATAGGTCAAAATGGCCAGGTAGGAGTATTTACATCATGAAATCAGTAAATGCTACAAATCAGAGCAAATTTTTTTTGGAGAGCCAGCTGTTAATCCTTTTGTGAGGATTAAATAAGACAATTCATGTTAAAGAGCTTTATAGTTCCTTGCATATAGTAGATGCTTGAGAATTATAAATTATTACTGTATTTCATAGACTCTAGGGCTTTTATACATTTTTACATCTGTGAAATCAGGAGGTGATTTATAATCAATAGCATGTTATAATTGACAGCATTTTTTTCTCAGTGGCTCACAAAATAATGGCTCATGTCACAATCAATGGATTGTTAAGAGTCAATGAAACATTATTATTATTATCATCATCATCCTCATTATTATACTAGGTCCTTTATAACAATCCATGTAAACTATCTTTAAAATTTAAGAAAAAACACACTAATGTGCCACCATATGTATAGTAGCAACCTGCTGATTCAAGGGGGAGCTTTGAAGTAGACAAGATCTCCCATCTTCACCCCTGCCTACAATTGGCAGCTTTCCCTCCTGCCTTCCTAACTCCTCCAACACAACCCTCTCTCAGGAATGATCCCACAGGGCCTCTAGTATGTATGAGTGACTCCAGCGAATGTGACTTCCTAGAGCAGGTTTGCACTGACAGCCTAATGGCTCACTGGGCAAGGGGAGCTGAGATCCCCTGCTAAAGACACTTACAGCAAGCAGAAAAAGGGGGCTGCTCTGCTGTAGAGGCTTTCCTGACACTGAAATCATCATGCAGGTTGCTGTTTGCAGAGCTGCTAGCTTTACAACTCTGTGGCCTGGTGGGTGATACATATCCGAAACTCAATACATGTTTGTTGAATAAGCCGATGAATGATTACATGAATAACAATAATAAAGGCATACCAAATATGAAGATTTTAATATATGAAATAATTAAGTGTTATTTAGGATGTACTAAATTGTACTCAAATATCTTGCTGGTAGAATATAAATTGCTTTAGCACTTTTAGAGGACAATTGCTGGTATGTGTTAAAATGTGCCTACCACACTGTTTCAGGAAACCACTCATGCACAAACTAGAGTTCACAAGGATCTTCGTAGCTGTGTTGTCTCTAGTGGGAAAAAAAAAATGTAATGAGTCTATCTACGAATAAGGAATGGGTTAATAAATGCTACTATACCCATAGCCATTCTGTATGCAGCAGTTAGGAAGAATGAGGTCAATCTGTATATATCTATCTACGAATAAGGAATGGGTTAATAAATGCTGCTATACCCATAGCCATTCTGTATGCAGCAGTTAGGAAGAATGAGGTCAATCTGTATATATTAATAGGAAAAAAAATTAGTGAAATAAGAAAACAATTTACTGAATACTATACATAATATGATCTTTAAGTTTTTTAAAAATGAAAACCATTTTTTCTGTATTTTTGTATATGAGCCTAAATGCACAAAAGAAGGTAACAACAGTTACCTCTAGGAAGGGGTATGGTCTAGAAAGCATATAGTCAAGGTAGACTTCAGCTTTACTTTTATGCTTAGATTTTAAATTTTACAACCAAAATGTATTCCTGTATGATTTGTATAATTAACATCTTTAAAAAATAAAAGGGAAGCATAGCTAACGGATGTTCAGGCTGAGGCATAAATTTGTGCAGCAGCTATGTGAGCATGTTCTCTGCTGAGGAGGGAGCTGACGTGTCTGAACTGTGAGCAGCCAAGCACAGCAGTGCAGAGCTACTTAGAGTGGCCGCCCCTCCTGTTCTGGAAGATTATGAGCCAAGACAGAGGAAGGCAGGGTTCCCCAGATGCCACTGCAGGGACAATCACCTCCAAGTCTGTCTGGCAGGAATGTACAGGCTGATGGGATGGCAGAGGCCCCTGCTTCCCTCTGCTGGTGCCCAGAGAGGTGGGGATCACGGAGTGAGGGACGAGGGAAGAGTAGAGGGAGAGAGGATTGGGGTCATCCAAGACAGACATTGGTACCTGGTAACTGTGCCAAGAGCAGGGCCTTTCCATAGCTGAGAGTTCAGGGGATGTGATTTCTCCCCTCCTCCTTCATCCCCTCTACTCTAGACAGGGTGATTTTTCTGTGTTGGCACCAAGTGCAAACCCTCCTCACACCACAGGCATGAAGCCAGATGATAGCTCAAAAAGCCATCTTGGTCACTCCTTGCTAGGAAGTTAGGAATTAAACAGGTCCTGGAAAAAATAATCACAATACACATAGAATGTTCTTTTTCCTTCCTGGGAAACCAAAATGTTTGTTGTCCCTTTGTGAGTTCAATTTCTTATTTTCTAAAATTTTCACTGAATGGGATTCCACCACCTTGCTTGGTCTCCATCCAACTGTCCATCTATTCATTCATCCACCCAATCACATTTATTTAGCACCAACTACATATATCAGTACTACAGGATACCTGATCTTTAAGGTGGAGAGTTTCAAAGACGGCTTTGAGGAGGTAACATGAAGAATGGGTACAGTAAGTAACGCATATCCAGGCAAATTTTGGGAGTATGACTGTAGGGCGAGAGTAGGATGAGGGAAGGGATCAAGCAAGAGTACTCCAGACTAAAGGGAAAACATGGGTTACAGCACATGTTAGCAACTCCAACTCCCCTACACCCATAGAAGAAAAAAGCAAGTGTGGAGCAACTCTAAACTTAGTGATGAAGAAGTGAGTTAGAGTCCCTGTGAAATGGGAGAGTTCCCGGTTCCCCCTCTCAGTACCTGCAACAGGGGTGTGGCTTGCCTGATAGGTCACCGCCCTGCTGTTTCTCAAACCCCTTGTGGGAAGGGGAGCACACAGACGGGCAGATGCAGAGGCTGCAGCAAGCTCTTCAGGCTCCAGCCCCATGGTAGGGTCTCAAGGTGGGTGCCTGCAATCCCAGCGTTACAATGTTCTCTTAGCCTTGCTGTCCACAGATGGCTTTAAGTGTTAACCAGCTCAATGGACCCTCTGCCTTTTTGTAAGGTCAGAGAGCCAGTGTGAAAGCTTTCTGTATCCAGCATCCCGGAAGTATTAGGTCACACATGAGCTTGAAGGATGTATGCGGGGTTCTACTGAGTGGTGGAGGTGGCCCTTGGCGGGATGGATGGGAAACCAGAAGTGGGGGATGGAGTGGGAACATGATCTTCCCCTGGAGTTGGGCTGTCCAGCAGCCAAACTCCTTTCCAACCACCCCCAGCTGAACATTCCTCTTCCTCTGTCTCTGCTGCGTCCTTCCGCTGTTCCTCTGCTTGTCTCTTCATCTGCTGGTCTACTCCTGGATCCTGGGGTTTGGGGTTTATATGGGTACAGGATAGGGAATATGGCAGCTCGAAAGGCAACTTCTTGGGTGCAAAAACAGGAATGCCTGTCCTCCTTTAGGGCCACGGGTCTTCAGGCTTGAGGGTGGGGCTCTTGCCTGGAAACCGCCCTCTTCTACTCAGTATTTCCCTGTCTCCTGTCTATATCACCTGTGGGATGCTAGACGAGTTTTTACAAAGCACAGGAGCATCATTCAGAAGGATTTTCATGTGTGTTAATGAAATAGCAATAAAGGTGGTGGAGATAGAAATGCAGTTAAGTGATTCAGGACTGGAAACCAAATTTCTGACAAAGGGAAGCTTAGTTAAGAGGGTGATGGCATTTTTCACTTCCAAACTGTGAACAGCTGTACAGTCTGAAATGCTTAGGAGAGACTCCATCAAGCTGAAAGGCAGGAATCAAGTTTCCCTAAGCCAGGTTGTTTGAGCCCTCTACCTCCTTGGCCAGCCTTTTATAATTTTTTAATTAAAAAATCAGTTCCAGGGGTTCTCCCATGCTCAATAAAAGAAACCGTGCATTCTAACTTGCTTTCAAATACCTTGCCACTTTTACTCCAGACACAGCCAACATAAAAGCCAAGAGATAAATCAAATTGCTTGTCAGAATATCAGGTAGGCTGGGGACTGCTGGGAAAAATAAGAAACCTGCTGTGGACTTCAGTGGCTCTAGAATTGGCAAAAACATGTGAAATCATTCCTGAGGAGCTCAGGTGAGTGCTCTGCAGGTATCCAGGCAGGCACTCTATCCTCCTTTAGGCTCTGAATCCAGCCCAGATTCATGATAACATTTGCAAACGGTGTATTCATAAAACACTTTTTGGTGATACTCTAAAAGGGAGCTGGAGGGTTATTTTATTAATGATTAACTGACGACACAACCAAAGCTTACTGAGCAGCTACTGTGTCTTCTTAGAGTTAGAACTCAAGGATGGAATGGGGGAGGGGGATGGCTGCAAGATGAGGTAAAAAGAATTCAAGACTGGCAGGTATCAAGCTGGGCCCCTGTTGATTTCTTTCAATAGGAATGGCATCGTGTTTGAGAGACTAAAGAAAAGACCTGGAACCAGTGAACAAGACAGAGGGTTTATTAAGGGAACTTACATACAGGGCAGCCCAGTCCAGTGGTGGTGGACTAGACAGGAGAACTGTAACAACTTGTATAAAGCATGCAGTTTATATAGTGTTTTCACTTAACACCCTCGTCCTAGCAACCTCTACCCATTAACCTTCACTTAATTCAAAACAAAGAACCTTGATCCCCTGTACAGGCTGTGCTCCACAGGATGGGCCAGGGGATAAGGAATGAATCTCCATGCTGGCTACTTCTGGATTCCTTAGCTTAGAGCTACAAACACACATTCTTCTTAAGACCATAGGATCATTCTCAGCATATGCCTAAGTTACGTTATTGCTATCAGGTGTGTCTGTCATACAGAAGGCTCTTGATGGGATATAGTACACAGTGCAGATTAGGGAGGGGCCTTAGAGTCCCACTTTCCTGTTCATTCACTGTGTGGCTTTGACCTGTGCACTTCAGTTTCCTGTTCTATAAAATGGCATCAATACTATCTTCTAGGCCGGGTGAGGTGGTTCATGCCTGTAATCCTAGCACTTTGGGAGGCCGAGGCGGGTGTATTGCCTGAGCTCAGGAGTTCGAGACCAGCCTGGGCAACACGGTGAAACCCTGTTTCTACTAAAAATACAAAAAAATTAGCTGGGCATGGTGATGCACGCCTGTAATCCCAGCTACTCAGAAGGCTGAGACAGGAGAATTGCTTGAACCTGGGAGGCAGAGGTTGCAGTGATCTGTGATCATGCCACTGCACTCCAGCCTGGGTGACAGAGTAAGACTCCATCTCAAAAAAAAGAAAAAAGAAAACTGTCTTCTACTTCAGGTGGTTACAATCAAAAGAGATAAGCATAAAGCATTTAGCTCAAAGAAAATTAGACATTACTACAAGGGCAAAAAGTAGACTGCTAGGCAGCTTTTTATGAGTGAGCCAGGGACACAGTAGGAGCCTAGAAGTTCTGGACATTTTTAAAATAAGAGCAGTGCAAATTCTACACTATACACCTCCTGAGGGCAATGCCTCACAAACGAATGCATTGGGTTTCCTTTAATTCTGTATTGGTTCAATTCTACATAGTTACAACTTTAATTTTTCAAATATTCAAGTTATGGAAATTACCCTTTGCAAAAACAACATTAAAATACTTAGAATCTGAAAAACAGATGCATTCTATTTGGAATGTAAATTAAGCCTTTAAAGAGGCTTTTAAGAGGTAACTTTTCCAGGATAATTACATTGCAAGGACTCTAGGTCAAATTACTCTTTAACCCAAATGTCACCTGGCTATGGATACAAACAGGGTTACATCTAAATTAAAGCCAAAATTACAGTGCTTCTAGAAATCCCATAGTCACACTAGCAAATTATGAGTACCCCTTGCCCTGGATATTGCTAGAATGCTCTGAGAGGTGTCTCCATGTGCCCATGGGGACAGGAACTACAGGTGCCACACAATCTCTCTCCCTGGTTCTCTCTCTTGCCACAACCCACTTGCCCTGGTTAGTTGCCCATAAAGGAAACTCTGTTGCCCCTGATGCTATGCCTCTCATGGGATGCCAGTAATGACAACAAGTATGCTGTCCCTCCTTGAAACTGAGAAGTTAATTCCATCAAGTCTGCCTGTCCTGCTTGCTTTTGGTCATTTACTTCTTGTTATTTTTTTCTTTTTCAATGAAGCTGAAGGCTGCAGAAGCTAAAGGTCTCTCACCTGAACAGCTGAAACTTAACTTTTACTGGCTACTTTATAGATAACATTCATAGGTTACCAGGGTAATGAGCACATCAGTTGTTTTTTAGGAACTTGGGCCAGTTCCTATTCAATTCAAATTGTTTGAGACCACTGTATTAGTCCGTCCTCATGCTGCTAATAAAGACATACCCAAGACTGGGCAATTTATAAAGGAAAGATGTTTAATAGACTCACAGTTCAACAGGGCTTGGGAGGCCTCAAGAAACTTACAATCATGGTGGGAGGGGAAGCAAACATATCTTTCTTCACATGGCAGCAGCAAGGAGAAATGCCAAGCTAAAGGCATTTCCTATAAAACCGTGAGATTTTGTGAAAACTCACTGACTCTTACAAGAACAGTATGAGGGTAGCTGCTGCCATGATCCAATTACCTCTCAGTCGGTCCTTCCCATGACCTATGGGGATTATGAGAACTGCAGTTCAAGATGAGATTTGGGTGGGGACACATTATTCCACTGCTGGCCTCTCCCAAATTGCATGTTCTCACATTTAAAAACTCAATCATGTCCTTCCAACAGTCTCCCAAAGTCTTAACTCATTCCAGCATTAACTCAAAAGTCTAAGTCCAAAGTCTCATCTGAGCCAAGGTAACAAACTTCTGCCTATGAGCCTGTAAAATTAAAAGTCAAGTTTGTTACTACCTAGATACAATGGAAGTATAAGTATTGGGTAAATACACCCATTTCACATGGGCGAAATTGGCCAAAACAAAGGGGCTATAGGTCTCATGCAAATCTGAAATCCAATAGGGTAGTCATTAAACCTTAAAGTTCCAAAATGATCTTTTTTGACTCCATTACTCACATGTAGGGCATGCTGATGCAAGAGGTTGGCTCCTATTGCCTTGGGCAGCTCCACCCCTGTGGCTTTGCAGGATATAACCCCTCTCCCAGCTGCCTTCATGGGTTGGCATTGAGTCTCTGCAGCTTTTCCAGGCACATGGTGCAAGCTGTCAGTGGATCTACCATTCTGGGGTCTGGAGGACTGTGGTCTTCTTCTCACAGCTCCATTAGGCATGCCCCAGTGGGCACTCTGTGTGGGGGCTCTGACCCCACATTTCCCTTCCACATTGCCCTAGCAGAGGTTCTCCATGAGGGCTCCACCCCTGCAGCAAATTTCTGCCTGGACATCCAGGTATTTCCATACATCCTCTGAAATCTAGATGGAGGTTCCCAAACCTCAATTCTTGACTTCTGTGCACCTGCAGTTCAACACCAAGTGGAAGCTTCCAAGGCTTGGGGCTTGAAGCCAGGGCCTGAGCTATAATTTGGCCCCTGTTTGGCCACAGTTGGAGCTGGGACACAGGGCACCAAGTCCCTAGGCTGCACATAGCAGGGGGACCCTGGGCCCAGCCCATGAAACCATTTTTACCTCTTAGACCTCTGGGCCTGTGACTGGAAGAACTACCATGAATACCTCTGACATGCCCTGAAGACATTTTCCCTTTTGTCTTGGTGATTAACATTCAGCTCGTTACTCATGCCAATTTCTGAGGCATTAGTCCATTCTTATGCTGCTAATAAAGACATACCCAAGACTGGGTAATTTATAAGGGAAAGAGGTTTAATTGACTCACAGTTCCCCAGGGCTGGGGAGGCCTCAGGAAACTTACAATCATTGTGGAAGTGGAAGCAAACATATCCTTCTTCATAAGGTGGTAGCAAGGAGATGTGCCCAGCAAAAGGGGGAAAATCTCCTTATAAAACCATCAGACCTCATGAGAACTCATTCACTATCATGGGAACTGCATGAGGGCCCACCCCCATGATTCAATTACCTCCCACTGGGTCCCTCCCATGACATGTGGGGATTATGGGAACTACAGTTCAAGATGAGATGTGGGTGGGGACATAGCCAAACCATATCAACCCCCAACCCTTCAACTGGGCCTGCATAAGTACTCAAGAGGTGGCTTTCTGATGTCATAGGGCCAAAAACTCCACCCTCAGATCATGTTAATGCTGCCATTTTCTGTACATATGTCCTATGAAATGGCATGAACACCCATGCTTGTGTAGAATGAACCTGTTACTTCATTTTTCCCCACTGCCAAATGATATGCACAGAAGACAAGAGGATGAACAGAAGAGCAGAAGAACTGCAGGAACCACAGCAGAGACAAGAGAAGGAGCGTCTATACACTGAGAAGAGTTCAACTGGGGATGGCTGGAGAGGAGATCAGCCTCTGAACTGCCAAACTCTAGGGGAAGATCATCATCCCACTCCATCCCCCTTCCAGCTCCCCATCCATCTCACAAAAAGCCACCTCCATCACTCAGTAAAACCCCCACATTCATCCTTCAAATCCAAGTGCAACCTGATTCTTCCCAGATGCCAGACAAGTACCTGGGTACCAATAGGGCACTGAGCTAGTTAACATTTAAGCCATCTGTGGATGGCAAGTCTAAGGGAGTGCACTGTAATACGTGCCCACTTGGGCTTTGGGAGCTTCAGGCACTCACCTCGGACACTCCTGTGGGGCCAGAGCCCAGGGGCACTTGACCCGGCTCCTGCACCTACCCGTCTGCGTGCTCCTCATCCCATATTTGGTTTGAGTACACATGGCAGCCTAACAGATGAGCCACACCTTTCTCACACATCCTGCAAGGGAAGTCAGAGAACTCTCCCATTCACAATCACCTTTTCATGACCTAGACCACCCCACTTCCCTAAGCAATAAATATACCTAAGTCTTATCTTTAGGGAGGTGGATTTGAGAGCTGTTCTCCCACCTCCTCACTTGGCAACCTTGAGGATATATCTTCTCTCTTTTGTAAAACTTGTGCCGTAGTGATTGGTCTACTGCACACAGGCAGAAAGGACCTGGACCTGGCTGGTAACACCAAGATCCCAAAGCTTTCAGTTCTTGGGGAGCCAAAGTAACAGTAGGTGCTCTGCAGAGGTATGTAAACCAAAAATTAAATTCTAAGGCCCCTCCAACCATCTGAATAAAGTTCCTCCTTGCCAGGGCACGCTTAAAATTTACCCTGAAAGACTGGATCAGGCCATGATGAGAAATGGGGGTTGGATATGCCTCATTATACCTCTGGCATTAACATCAACACAGACCTTAAGTCTGATAAGAAGAACTTACAGTCCGTTCTCTCTGAAGCCTGTTACCTGGAAGCTTCATCTGCATGATAAAACTTTGGTTTCCACAACCTCTTATTGCAACCCAGACATTTCGTTCCTATTGATCCCATGTCTTTAGATAAATTCAACCAATTGTCAACCAGAAATTGTTTAAATATATGTATAACCTGGAAGCCCCCACCACCCCCACTTAGAGATGTCTCACTTTTCTGGACTGATCCAAACTATTTCTTAAATGTATTTGATTGAAGTCTCACGGCTCCCTAAAATGATCAAAACCAAGCTGTACCCCGACCACCCTGGACACATGTTCTCAGGACCTCCTGAGGGATGTGTCACAGGCCATGGTCACTCATATTTGACTCAGAATAAATACCTTTAAATATTTTATGGAGTTTGACTCTTTGTTAACAGGTGGTATGAGTGAGCCCTGTAAGCCAGCGACTGCACTTTGTTTCCTTGGGCCCAGCAGCTACTCTATGTGGCCCAGGGTCTCAAAAACTCTCTTGTGAAATTGGTTCTGTTACTTTCTGGCCATAACTGGCAATGCCTCAGAGACATTTAGTTGACCCAACAGGGAACAGAGACCAGGCTATCCCTTCCAAGATCTTCACCTCCCTTCTCCTCAGCTGTTCTAGTCCCAAACACACTCTGTCCACCTTCCCAGGTCACAAAAAGAGACCCCAGGGCATCATCAAACACCATTCTTAGGTGTAGTAAAGCTGGAAATTCCCAGCAGGGAGTAAACATCAGCTCCACCAGCCAAAGGTGCTGCTGTCATTTGCTAGCCTTGGTAGTCTATAAACTTAAAATGAAGTTTTCATCAACTTGTAAAGAAAAATAAACTTAACTAGCACCCTGATTTTGTTACAAGTTTGGATTCGTGGGGAGGAATTAGCTGTGGTTTATACTTAACACCTGCCAGCTCGTCACAGCTGTTTCTCCCTCTTGGACCTGGTTAAGGTGACAGAGGCGTAAAAACTGTTGAAACTATCCCAAATGGAAAATGCAGATGATTCACTACAGGTAAACTAACTTAGTCAATATTCACTACAAGTTGATGCAAATTATCACAGTAACAGTTCCTTCAAAAGACTGGTTGGTGAGGTTGTGATATACTAATTAAAATTATCTGGTTATATGAAGCTCATTATTAACCTTCTTCAATTCTGTCTAAAATTAACCTCTTCTATTTCAGTAAATTCATCAGAGAATTTATTTGAATGAATTAGTTTATTAACTCACCACATATTACTGAATTTCTATTGTGTGTCAGACCCTATAACACCTATTTTAGGGGTGTTATATATCATCAACCAAACATATCAGACCCTGACTTCATGGATTTTCCTTTATAGAAGGACAGAGAAAAAACTGAAAAAAAATGTACATTAATATTGTCAGGTAGTGATTAAGTGTTGTGAAGATGAAGAAACTATAGGATGGAGTTATTTTAGAAAGGCTGGTCAAAACAGCCTCTCTGCAGAGGTGACATCTGAACAAACATAGGATGGAAAGGGGCAGCATGTTATATGATTATCTAGAGAGAAGCATGGTCCAGGACAGGGAACAGTATGTACAAAGGCCCTGAGGCACTCGACATGCTTAAGGAGCAGAAAGCAGTGGTGGAGAGGATTGAGAGGTTAGGGGTAACACCAAGAAGTGATCCAGAGCCAGATCTTGTAAGGTCTGTCAGTCACAGTGAGGAATTGGACTTTACTCAAGTGTTGATCCTGAGAGCACTAACCAATAAAACTCTTACACACAAATTTTAGACTATCAGAGTCTCTACCCTGGTAAACTCAACTGAAGGCAATTGTGAACAATGAATTATGTTATATAGGCCTGTACCTGTACATAGAGAAGTACAAGATGATGACAAACCTATTCTGATCAATGAGTTAATTTTTTAATTAAATTCCTGGCATAGGCTAATCATTTTTTGTCATTGGGCTCTTTAAAAGTGGAATACTGACAAGAAAGGTGGAGGAGGTGGAATGTATTCTGATGAGTTAGACACTGGTTTTACTCTAATTTAGTTATCTTTAGTTCTCATGAGTCAATTAGTTCATTTAAGGATATAGAGACTATATTAACAATATTTGACTACATGTGAATAAACATCCAAAAGTAGAAATTTCTAGGAGTTTGCCAGCCTGGCCAACACAGCAACACCCTGTAGCTACTAAAAATACAAAAATATTACCTGGGCATTTTGTCACATGCCTGTAGTACCAGCCACTCAAAACGTGGAGATTGCAGTGAGCCAAGATTACACCACTGCACACCAACCTGTGTGACAGCAAGGCTAAAACAAGAGAAATTTCTAGGAATTTGATTATCCACTTTTCCCATGTTTGAAAAATATAAAATGCTCAACATACAGAAAATGTTACTAAACTTTCAAAAAATTTCCTGTTACTAATAAATGGTCCACTGAGTGTTCCTGCTTAGTTGAATTAAATCTTATCGTACATAATCTACACAGACATTTGATATTATTGGCACAGTACAAAATTAAAAGTTGAAAGCATCTGATAATTTACCCACCAAAATAATTCGTTTGACCACCAATATACCTGATTTCAAAACAATAATGATGAGGACTAAGCTCTAATTTTTTCTTATCTTGCCAAATTCCTACCTAAGGGGTCTGGGGAGTCATGCCCTACAAACCACAAATTCTCATCAGATGGGTTTTATTTAACCCTGTATATCTTAAGTTACTTTCCAATCTGACTCTGGCATAACATTATGTGACAAGAAAATCAAAATATTTTACCCCAAAACATGTTTCTTTACCATATTTTGAAATAGCCCTGCAAAGCCATACTTGGTGGGGGAAAATTTGCATCTGTAAAGAATCTCTATTAACATAGCTAGACCTTTTACTTCCAGGCCCTCCCAATCCTGAAGAGATTAACTGAGAGTCTAGCACTTTTTAAAGGTCTGAATAGGAAACATTTGACATCTATTGTCTCTAATGGCAGACAGTATGAGACTGCAAAAGAACCTTGATCTTTGGGATGCCAAGGCAGGCAAATCACCTGAGGTCAGGGGTTCAAGACCAGCCTGGCCAACATGGCAAAACTCTGCCTCTACTAAAAATACAAAAATTAGCCAGGTGTAGTGGCACCTACCTGTAGTCTCAACTACTCGGGAGGCTGAGGCAGGAGAATTGCTTGAACCCTGGGGGAGGAGTTTGCAGTGAGCCAAGATCATGCCACTGCACTCCAGCCTGGGCAATGAAGCAAGACTCTGTCTTTAAAAAAAAAAAAACCTTGGTTTCCACAATCTTTTATCTTAACCTGAACATTTCCTTTCTATTGATTCTGGACCAAACCAATGTATTTCTCAAACATATTTGATTGATGTTTCATGCCTCCCTAAAATGTATAAAACCAAGCTGCACCCTGACCACCTTGAGTGGGCACGTGTTCTCAGTACCGTCTGAGAGCTGTGTCCCAGGCCATGGTCAATCATATTTGGCTCAGAATAAATCTCTTCGAATATTTTACAGTTTGACTCTTTTCATCGACAATGAAAATGATAATGACTCTTTTCATCGACAATGAAAATGTGCTTAGCCCTGCACTTTATTGCTATGATTCTTCTGCTAGTTGCTTACCAAGTGTCTATTCTTTACTAACAGAATCTCCACGTTGTTGGTGACCGTCATGCGCGTCCATCTTGGGGCTAGCACCACTAGATATCAGCTGTGATGGCTTGAAGAAACAGTGTAAACCGGCAGTGTAAATAAGAGTAGGGCATTTATAAGTGGTTGAGAACAGAGAATAGGAGTATGACTAGACAGAAGATAGCGATGACTAGTTTTTGGGGATCGGTCCAAGTGGTGGGGGTGACTTCGTAAAGCCCTGTTGCAAAAAGTAGGGTAAGGACAAACAGACCTGATAGAATGAAGGGATGCATTAGGCTCACAAGGGTTGTTACTGTTCTTCAGAAAAACGAGTGAGTTTAAGGGAAGTAGGGGAGAGTACTTGCGACTTCCAGGAGGAAAAGGAGGGATTAGCCTGGCTGTCGGATGGACACAGCTTTATTGTGGAATGGTGAACCTAGTGGGGAGGATCCTGCAGGCGGACGGCAGTCGGGGTACTATAGTAGGGTCCAGTCCATTGAGGCTGTAGAGTTTGAGGGGTCAGATTCTTAACAAGAACTGATCATCCAGCTAGGGTGTCTTCATATGGCTGGGAATCTTCCACTGTGAGAGATACTTAGAGCATCTGTGATGGTCCTGTAGGTTTCCGAGGCGATCGGGCCGTGTCAGTCTTCAGCTGCTAACCTGAGAAGATCTGGGAAGGAGCCAGAGTTCCAGGGGCTCTGGAAGTGGCTGCCAGGTAAGTTGAACAGTTTGATTTTCAGTGGGGTCCCGCACAGATGGGACACGGCTTAGGAGGAATCCTGGGCTGCGGATACTTCTTGGCCTACTAGCCAGATTTCTGGCACTTGTAGCAAGCTCCTGGGGGAGGCAGTCCTGGAGGAATGCCTGGCTGCTGTTCAGGCATTTGGAAGTTCTTGTGCACTGGAGATGTGGCTGGGGTTTCTTTCACAGTGGAGGCAAGAAATTGCAACTCAGAAATACATTGCTACTTGGCTGCCTCTACTTTATTATTGTACACCTTGAAGGCGAGGTTAATTAAGTCCTGTTGTAGGGTTTGAGGGCCGGAATTTAATTTTTGGTGTTTTATTTAATGTCGGGAGCGGATTGAGTAATAAAATGTGTTTTGAGAATAAGACGGCCTTTTGACCTTTTAGGGTCTAGGGCTGTAAAGTGTCTCAGGGTTGCTGCTAAATGAGCCATGAACCGGGCTGGGTTTTTCATATTTGATGAAAAAGAGCCTAAACACTAACTGATTTGGGATAGGTCGGATAAAGAAAAAGGAGCATTAACCTTGAGTATGCCTTTAGCTCCAGCCAGCTTTTTAAGAGGAAATTGCTGGGCAGGTGGGGGAGGGCTAGTCTCGGAATTAAACCATAAGCCAGACCAGGTGTGAGGAGGGGCGGTGATAAAAGGATTATTGGGTGGGGGAGCAGAGGCTGAGGAAGAATTGGATCCTAGCTCGGCCTGGCGAGGAGCAGCTGGAGGAGACCGAGAGAGGTCAGATGGGACTGTAGAAAAAGAAAATTAGAAAGACTCAGCGACGCTTGGGGTTGGGACTGAGAGGACAGGCGGGAGGGAAAGGAGGAGGACTTGGGATGAGTTGCATTGGGAACAGAGACTAGGGAGGGAACAATGTGTAAAAGAAGGCCTGGATGTCAGGCACCTCAGACGTTTGCCTGTTTTTCAACAAAAATTATTTAGGTCTTGTAGGATGGAGAAATCGAAAGTGCCGTTTTCTGGCCATTTAGAGCCATTGTCAAGTTTGTATTGAGGCCAAGCCGTGTTGCAGAAGAAAATAAGGCGTTAGGTTTTAGGTCAATATCAGGTGTGAGTTGAAGAGGCTTTAAGTTCTTGAGAACACAGGCTAAGGGAGAAGGAGGAATGGAGGATGGAAGTTTGTCCATAGTGAAGGAGGCAAGCCCAGAGAAGAGAGAGTAGAGACACGGAGAGAAGGGGTTGAGGGATTCTTACCCTGCAGAAAAGCGGGAAAGGGGTTGGGGCGCAGAGGTAAGAGGTCGGGCGGTCCTTGCCGACTCCCCCCGACACAGAAAAGCAGAGAAGGGGTAGAGACAGGGAGAGAAGGGGTCGGTGCTTGCCGCTAAGGGTGAAGGACCAAGGCAGGTGTCCCTGCGTGGTCAGACACCTCTGAAAGGTGGGTGAGTAATCAGGCAGGCGTCCCCCAGTGTTTAAACACCAAGGGAAGACTGTCTTCCCGAGTCCGTGACCAGCGCCGGAGTTTTGGGTCCAAGGATAAAAGGTGTCTCCTTTGTCTCTACCAGAAAAGGAAAGAAACTGAAATTAAGAGAAGGGAAAGATTGAAGTTTTGGGCGTCATGACTGAAAGGAGAAAGAGGTTAAGGGATAGTGAGAGAGGTTGGAGAAGAGGGTAAAAAGAGGTTGCCTACTCGATTTAAAATTGGTGAGATATTCCTTGGGCTGGTCGGTCTGAGGACCGGAAGTCGTAGGTGGATCTTTCTCAAGGAGCAAAGAGCAGGAGGACAGGGGATTGATCTCCCAAGGGAGGTCCCCCGATCCGAGTCATGGCACCAAAATGTCAGAGTCATGGCACAAAATGTCAATGCGCGTCCGTGTGAAGAGATCACCAAACAGGCTTTGTGTGAGCAATAAAGCTTTTTAATCACCTGGGTGCAGGTGGGCTGCGTTGGAAAAGAGTCGGGGAAGGGAGATAAGGGTGGGGCCGTTTTATAGGATTTGGGTAGATAAAGGAAAACTACAGTCAAAGGGGATTTGTTCTCTGGCGGGCAGGAGTGGGGGTCACAAGGTGCTCAGTGGGAGAGCTTTTTGAGCCAAGATGAACCAGGAAAAGGACTTTCACAAGGTAATGTCATCACTTAAGGCGAGGACCCGCCATTTTCACTTCTTTTGCGGTGGAATGTCATCAGTTAAGGCAGGGCAGGGTATTTTCACTTCTTTTGTGATTCTTCAGTTACTTCAGGCCATCTGGGCATATACGTGCAAGTCACAGGGGATGCGATGACTTGGCTTGGGCTCAGGCCTGACAGTGACAATGTGCTCAACTAAAGCCAACATCTCCAGGTTTGGGAAGGCTGGGGTGGGGTGCAGGGAAAAGTATCTGGAAGTCATTTGGTGGGGCTTTCAAGGGAGGTGCCTCAGCTGGTGGGGTGGGCACCTGTTTTCAAAACACCAGTGAGTCCCACCCAGCAGTTCCTGATGCAGGTGGTTTGAGGTGCGGCCAGAGTATTTTCATTTGTAACTAGTTCCCAGGTGGCTGCTGGTCTGGAGACCACACTATGAGAACCACTGCCTTTAGCTAGAGCCACAGTGACTATTTTGTGACTAGAATATGACCTTCAGGATAGAAATCAAGCCCTAAGTATTGTAGAACATAAAGACAGAAGAATCTGGGTTTCCACTCTTTGCTTTGAGTCATCCTACCTGCCTAGACATCCTTTTCCTGCTAAAAAATTAAAATCCTTATCTTAAGCCACGTTGGATTGTCTACCATATTCAGCTGAACCTAATTGCATTTGATAAAAAGGCCTTAGGCTGTATGTTTCCTTCCTCCAACTTTTTAGAAAATACTAGGTCTTATTTTTTTTTCTCTAATTTAACAGAAATTGGAATATGACTTTAGCATTTGAACCCTGGCAATAAAAACCTTGAATCTTATATTAAATTTGGCTGTATAGGCCGGGCGCGGTGGCTCAAGCCTGTAATCCCAGCACTTTGGGAGGCCGAGACGGGCGGATCACGAGGTCAGGAGATCGAGACCATCCTGGCTATCACGGTGAAACCCCGTCTCTACTAAAAAATGCAAAAAAACTAGCCGGGCGAGGTGGCGGGCGCCTGTAGTCCCAGCTACTCGGGAGGCTGAGGCAGGAGAATGGCGTGAACCCGGGAGGCGGAGCTTGCAGTGAGCTGAGATCCGGCCACTGCACTCCAGCCTGGGTGACAGAGCAAGACTCCGTCACAAAAAAAAAAAAAAAAAAAAAAATTTGGCTGTATAGCTTCAGACTAACAGTGAATCAGTGTTTATCCTAATAATTGTATAAGCAATTATGCACGCAGATCCCAAGGTGCAGAGGTGGCAATGAGGTGATTTTTCTAGCACTAAATGAATTGTCTTCAGGATGGGGATAGAGGGAGTCCTAAGGCCTACTTGCCTGACATATCCATATAGGAATTTTTCTCCCCCCATGGAAACCATTGGATCAACAGACTTTTGTCTCATATGAGCAAGGAATAATAAGGCTATGAGCTCATTCCAGTTATCATCCTATCTGATTACGGAGGAAAAACACAATGTTTAAAGTTCCTGCGATGAAAAGTTATTTTGGAAAATTACACTATTTCTAAAGGTTCTTTGTTAAAACAGAATTTTGTGTGCTTGCTTTTTGAAATATGTTTCTATCAAAGATTAAGAAAAAGCATCGCTATCAGTCTCAAATAAGAACAAAGATGTTTGTAATTGGATGTTGCCATGGGTTCTTCTCTTCTGCTCCAGTTGAAATAACTAAAGGGGTCAAAACATTCATCCCTCACCCACACATTCTCCAAATCGTTGCCTGGTGACACTTTCAGGGGTTCACATACAGGAAGAGGGCAGACCTTGTTTTGCCTGTCTCCCTCATCAGGGCAGGTACATTAGCTCCAGGACAGGTGACTATTTGGATGTTTCACAAATTCCGCCTACAGGATAAGGGCCACAAGTGGTGTGGGTAATTCAAGCACTGGAAATTAACCTTTGTCTCAGACTACATACAGCAGACAGCTGGATCTGCATTTAAAGGCAGAGTATCTGGGAAGAAATAAAAACACCGTACTCTCAGAAACCTACGCCTTAAAATGTTCAGCAAATATTTTTTCAAAAGCACTTTGTTGACTTCCCAGTTTACAACCTCTTCCCCCACTTTCAAACTAACCTACAGAATATAAATCTTCTTTCCTATAACTTTCTAAGATGCAATAAGCTGGCTCTGGGTCACTCCATTGAGTCTCCCCAAAAATGCATGTTTTACTGTGGTTCCCATTCTCTCGCACCGGCCCATGTGGCTTCTCAGGGTCCAGCCTCATTGTGCCAACAGGACTGAAGCCTAATGAGAAAATTAGGTGACGAAGGGGTCCAAAAACATGGCAGGTTGTGTGGTTGCCATTTACTTTAAGCAGAATTAAATCCCTCCTGAACAGAAGGCAAAGGTAGGGCAAGTCATGGGCTAACAATCTAGGGTTTTGGTTTTTTATTTTTAACACGGGGATCATTAGCTACTGACCCTCCCTTGTGGGTGTGATAAGCATTCAGCAGCCCCCATGTAGAGATGAAGCCAAGTTTCCCTACACCCCTAACTTTCCCATACATACACAGACCTCGGGTAACTAGGACCCCTATCCTTTTTTGGCTTTATACATAGTCAGCAAAGTTGGGTGTGGAAAGGGTGGGTCATATCCATGAGAGATAAATTTGTGTGTGTTTGTTTTTATTATACTTTAAGTTCTAGGGTACATGTGCACAACGTGCAGGTTTGTTACATATGTATACATGTGCCATGTTGGTGTGCTGCACCCATTAACTCGTCATTTACATTAGGTATATCTCCTAATGCTATCCTTCTCCTCCCCCTCCAACAATAGGACCCGGTGTGTGATGTTCCCCTTCCTGTGTCCGAGTGATCTCATTGTTCAATTCCCACCTATGAGTGAGAACATGCGCCGTTTGGTTTTCTGTTCTTGCGATAGTTTGCTGAGAATGATTGTTTCCAGCTTCATCCATGTCCCTACAAAGGACATGAACTCTTCCTTTTTTATGGCTGCATAGTATTCCATGGTGTATATGTGCCACATTTTCTTAATCCAGTCTGTCACTGGTGGACATTTGGATTGATTCCAAGTATTTGCTATTGTGAATAGTGCTGCAATAAACACACATGTGCATGTGTCTTTATGGCAGCATGACTTATAATCCTTTGGGTATAGGTATATCCCCAGTAGTGGGATGGCTGGGTCAAATGGTATTTCTAGTTCTAGATCCTTGAGGAATCGCCACACTGTTTTCCACAATGGTTGAACTAGTTTGCAGTCCCACAAACTTCATTGTAAAAGTGTTCCTATTTCTCCACATCCTCTCCAGCACCTGTTGTTTCTGATTTTTTAATGATTGCCATTCTAACTGGTGTGAGACAGTATCTCATTGTGGTTTTGATTTGCATTTCTCTGATGGAAGTGATGATGAGCATTTTTTCATGTGTCTGTTGGCTGTATGAATGTCTTCTTTTCATGAGGGATAAATCTGAAGGAGCCAGCAGATGCCCCAGTGCATAGCCAGGGTCAGTCCTGCATATAACAAAATGAAATCCTTCTTTACATCATTCCCGGGCACAGGCAATGGGGCGAATGTGTAATTATTCATTCTTGCAAAAATGAAGTGAGAAGAGCAATGATTCAGCACCCAGGTAGCTTCTGAATGTTCAAATGATTCTTCTTCAAGGGTCACCCCTTTTTTTTTTTTTTTTTTTTTTTTTTTTTTTTTTTTTTTT